>NW_006399797.1:17734480-17785539 GCF_000299155.1 Elephantulus edwardii | reverse complement strand
TCCCCGCCTTCCCCTCCCCGCCTCCTCTCGTCGGGCGCCTCCGAGTCTCCATCACCTGCCGGCCGCTCCTCCGCCCGCTGGCCCACCGGCTGCCCCGAGGGCAGGCGCTGCCCGCCCAGCCCAGGGGCTCGCCCTTCTCGGGGGCCGCTCCCCCGCCCCCGCCCGGCGCCGACCCCCGCCCGCCAGGCGCGCCCCGCCGGAGGACCTCTCCGGTCGGCCAGCACCTAGGGCGGCGGCAGCCGGAGCACTGGATCCTGGTTAAACCTTCCTGGAAGAGGTCTTCAGGGAAAGCGTAGGATCGATAAAGCTTAACCCCAGAGGAAAGGGAGAAAAACAAGAGGTGGAGGGAGGAGGACAAATGGAGCAGCGGAAATCTTGAACTTGAACTCCAAACGAGGATTGTTCGGCTAACTGGAGACCGAGGCACCAGCCAAGAGTTGGCGCTCCCGACGCATCGGTCACGGGTGGCCTTGGGGATGGTAAAGCCAGCGGGGCCTGGCTCCCCAGGCTGGAAGCTCTGGGGCGAGCGGCGAGCGCTGTTCGGGTGCGCTCCGGGTGCGCCTCGCAGGGGCGGGAGCGGTGGGCAGAGGGCAGGACTGGCCTGGTGCTCGCCACCACCGCCGCGCAAGCTAAAGCAAGGTGCTAACAGTGCGTGGCCAAGTCCTCGGCCCTATCCACCGCCCAAGTACAGGCTAACTCACATGGCCGCACACTGGAAGTGGATCAAGTAAAGTCAGGCTGAGTTTGATGGAAAGGCAAAGCCCAAGGTGATGGAAGCTTGCCACTGGTAAAACCAAGGAAACATTCTGCCTGGCTCCTAGGTGGACCTCATGACCACTTAGGTCTCCGCTGGACCACAGATTTGGCCTAAAAGTGGGGCCTAAACAGGCACTGAAAGAAACAGGTGTCAGTTCCTCACGGAGCCCTGGGAGGAGATTCCCTTTTTTTTTTTTTCACTTTAGAGCTGACATTTTCTCTCCCCTCTTTTCCCACTTCTGTCGCTCTTGCTTAGGAAAGGCACCCGAGAACTTTTGTGTTCTGTTTGCAGAGGAGGTTTTCAAGGCTCGCGTAATGCACAGACCTATTAACACAGTAACTGGGGCAATGGGGGTAAGTGTGTCGGAGTCATTGAGACTAGCTCTGGACAGGGCAGGCTTCAGAGCTGCTGTACATAGATAAGGTTGCTATGAGTCGCAGGCGCCTCAATGGCACTTAACAACAACAAACAGCCCCCTTTTCTCTAACTGCATTCTACTCATTTCTTCCATTGTTTCCTCCACCTTGATCCTGTCTATGTGCATCTTTTAATTTCTCAAAAGTTAAGATAGTCCGGTTTTTCCCAGATCACATTCTTAAAAGTCAAACAAGAAAATTATTTCAACCTACATTTTGAAGAGCATAAAAAGATTTACTTTAAAAAAAAAAACAAACAAACCACAAACAAAGCAGTAATCTCTTCTTGGTTTGCAAGTCTTAAGTGAATATGCTCCTGAGTTGTTTCCAATGAATATAATAACTGGGAACAATGAATCATAGGATTCTGGACTCCTCTTTCTAGGCTGAAACCACTAATTAGTATTGAGTGCCATTCAACTGCAATTTTAGTTAGCTTTTTTTTTTTTAATTTTAAATACTACATTCCTGTTTGTGCTAGGTAACATTTCCGAAGAAAGTGCCAAGCTTGGAAAACTTCCAAGTCAGGAGACAAGTTGTACTACAGTGCCTTTCAGGTTTGAGACAAACTGTTTGCTTTAACAAGAAATCACCGTATTCTCTTCCCTTTCTGTTGGCATAAAACACAATTGCTAGGGTTTACATAACCAAAAATGAGAAACTACAGTTGAAACAGTTTACTCTGAGATGAGAGACTTTCTCTCTGAATCTTTCTCCTACTGAAGGTTGTAATTTTTCATTTTCAAGAAGGCTGAATCCCCAACTCTGAAGCAATGATGCAGTTGTACCGCAGTATACTGAAGGGTTGAACCTTGAGGCAAAAAGCTTACCATTGTTGTTTTTGTTGTTGTTATGTATCATTAAGTCACTTAGGTCTCATAGCAACACTATGTAAAACAGCCCTAAACCCTACTGTGCCAACCTTATTGTCTCTCACATACCTACCCTCATTACCCCGGTCATTGAGTCAATCCACCTCATCCAGAGTCTTCATCTCTTTCACTGTCCCTCCACCCTTCTGAGCACGATGTCCCTCTTCAAGGACCAGTCCCTCCTTGCAGCATGCCCAAAGTATGTCAGAAGAAGCCTCAGGAATCCTTGCCTCCAAGGAGCAGCCTGGTTTCACCCTCTCTAGGATGAACCTCTTTTCTTCCCTGGCAGTCCATGGTATATTCAATACTCTTCTCCAACACCAAAGCTCAAAGACATCAATTCTTTTTCTATCCCTAGTTATTGTCCAGCTTTCTGAGGCATAGCAAGTAATTGCTAAGATTATGGCCCAAATCAGGCACACCTTAGTCTCCAGACTGCACTTCAGTACTCTGGAGAGGTCTCTGACAGCAGACTTTCCCAATGCAATTTGTCTTTTGACTTCCTGTCTGCTGGTACCAAGCGTGTTGGTTGTGGAACCAACCAAACTAAAGTTGTTAACAATCTCACTCTCTTCACCATCTATCATGATGCTGCCAATTGACCCAGTGGTGAGAATCTGTTTTCTTGACGTTCAGCTTCAATCCATATTGAAGGCTGCAGTCACTGACCCTCGACAGCAAGTGCTTCAGCTCCTCCTCAGTTTCAGCAAGCAGGGTTGTTTCATCTGCTTAACGCAGATTGTTGATGAATCTTCCTCTAATCTTGACATCATGCTCTTCCTCATAGAGCCCAGCCTCCCGGATGATCTATCTGTTCTGCATGTAGATTGAAAAGGTATGGAGATAGGACACATGCTGGGCATACACCCTTCCCAATTGTGAACCATGCAGTGTTTCCCTGCTTTGTTCTGACGATTGCCTCCTGGTCCAAGTGTAGGTTTTGCATAAGAACATTCAAGTGTTCTGGTATCCCCATTCTTTTCTGAGCTAGCCACAACTGCTAAGTGCTTCTAAAACAGGGAAGGAAGGGTGTCTAAGAGTAAGTAAATTAGTAAGATTCATTTTTCAAATTCTAGAGTTCCAAGAATACTGTCACTAAACCCTGAGTCACAAAACTCAAGCTAAGGGGTCTCCCAAGTCTAGGAAGTATGTATCAGAAAACTCTGGCAGAATTTAGCCTAAATTTTTTTTTTTTAGCCTAAATTTTTAAGGTTTTTTAAATCTCTTTTTCCTAGTTCAGCATTTATAATTATTCTTAAGGTATTAGAAGAAACCTTTGCCTCAGTATTATGTTCTTTAAAACAAAGGCTTAGTTGTCTTCTATTTTAAAATTAACTTATCTTCTCTAAATATTCATTATCTTTCTTACTGATAGTTTACATATAAAACACATAAACAGATTCCTAATTAGTAAATTTCTATTTTTGTTCTTAATGGGAACAGAGGTAATATTTGTCATTAATTTCCTTTGCTTGAGGTGGATCTGGCTTATCGTATTCCTGAAGAAGTTTGGATATGGGTCTTTGTTTCAGAAAACAGGTCACTTTTCTGACTTGATGCTGAGGCCAGACGTGTAGTAAGACTCCAGAGCTGAGAAATGCTCTTAGGTGACTGCTAAGCACCCTCTCTTCTCTATGAGTAAGAGTTACTGTTACCATGTACCAAGTCAGAATTGATTCATAACTGACCCTGCAGTTGGTTTTCAGAGGCAGTAAATGACATGGGAGGAGAGTGCCCGACTTTCTCTCAAGGTGGATTTGAACCGCAGACCTTTGCATTGGCAACACAATTGCTTGCCACAAAGCCACCAGCTCTGGTAACCTAGTGGAAAGAAATCATGCTGCAATTGCAAAGGCATGCAGTTCTAATCCACCAGCTGCTCTGTAGGGGGCAGAATGGGCAATTTCCTCCTGTGTGATTTACTGCCTCTAATAACCTGTGGAGAGTCAGCCATGGGTTGGTTGCAACTGGATGGTACACAACAAGAAGCCACCAGCGCTTACTAAAGCTGAGTTGCTGTTAGTTGCCGACAAGTCAAGTAAGACTCGTGACAACTTAATGAACAATAGATCTGAGCCTATCTTGTGCCATCATCACAATCTCCGACACCCTCAAGCCCATTGTTGCAGTCATTGTGTCTTGTCAACCCACTGGTTGACGATCTTCTCTCTTTCGCCTTCACTCCACTTTCCCAAGCATGATGTCCCTCTCCAAGGAATGACCTCCCCAAGCAACATATGTGAGAACAATGTATGTCAGATGAAGCTCCATCATCTTTGCCTCCAAGGAGCACTTTGGTGGCACCTTCTCCAAGACATACTTGTTTATTCAGCACTCTATTCTCTAACTACAATTCAAAAGCATAAACTCTTCTATCATCCTTATTCATTGTTCGGTTCTCAGCTGCATAGTAAGTGACTGAAAAGACCATGGCCTGAAACAGGTGCACCTTAGGACTCAAACTATTGTTCTTCAATAATTTAGAGAGGTCCCTGACTACAGACTTTCCCAGTGCAATATGTCTTCTGACATAATCACTTGTCTCCCTTAACTGTTCTTTCTCTGCATGATTGTCTCACCAGCAGAAGTTAAGATAAATAATACTCCAAATTAGATTGATTTATTTGGTATATATTATTGTTTTGCAGTAGTGTTTCTAGGGGATTTATCGACAACTCTTGATAACATACAATTGGGGCGGGGGGGAAATCTGCCTAAATAAGTTGCTCTTTTTATGTACCTTCATATTGGAACCGATTCATAGCTGGCCATCCAAAGGCCATAAATTACACAGGAAGAAAGTAATTCAAAACAAAACATCAGACTATCGTATTTTTATTGATATTTTTCTTATGATTAATAATGTTGAAAAGGTCGTGACTGCTTTTCAGAGTTGTAATATGCAACTGCATGTATATCCATACTTTCAATTAAAAGATTCTAAAAAAAGAATTTTCATAGGGAAGTCTTTGGTATCCTAGGAATAAAAGGGAATTCAGAGAATGTTAAGAAAATATTTATGCACCATTTTAAAAACCTGGCATGTTGAGAAATTTTCGACAACAGAACCTGCTAATCCACACTTTGGTGGCTAAGAGACAAAGACAAAGAAATTTTAATATTGTATTATCACCTTTCTCATTAAAACTCATATTCTGGCTAGACATTAGACCTTTCTAAATAGGATAATTAGATGAGAAAGTATGTAATCAAGGAAAATTATATGCTTTTTCTTAATGATTGAACAAATTATTGGACATTTTATTGTCATCAAAATTTATTTACCTTTTTCCTAAGTCTTTAAAATGTTCAGAGTTGTATGTATCCCTTCTAGTTCACTAGTTTCAAGAATTTCTATTTGAGGCCTTTGTTTGGGCTGTGGTGCTGGGGAAGTGTACTGAGCATACCATGGAATGCCAAGAGAACATATAGGTCTGTCCTGGAGGTGATGAAACCAGATTGTTCTTTGAAGGCAAGGATTTTGTACTCCATCTCACATACTTTGGACATGTTGTCAGGAGTGACCAGTCCTCCTGACGGGCTCAGAGCTCTTCCTGGGTTGCTTTGAGCCATTATCCACTCGATGGTACAAAACAACTGCAACAACAACATGACACCAGGGATACCACTGCTTGACTGAAAGCAGTGACTATCACAGAGAGGTCTCTGTTTTAGTAACTGTGCAAAGATATTTGGCTGTGTATATCACAACAAATGAAGAGTAACATTGTGAAGAACGGGTATCCCAAAGCACTGATTTGTACTCCTACAAAATCTATTCCTAGAACAGGAAGTGGTTTTCAGAACAGAGTAAAGAAACACTGGATGGATGAAAATCAAGGAAAGTGTGTAGCAGGGCTGTATCCTTTGCCCATATTTATTAAATATGTATTAAAAAACAGCCGGAAGAGTACATAGACAGAATTGCCATACTTTTGAGCTTGATTTGGAAGAAGCTGTGGCATGAGATCAATGCTGGTGTCAGACTTTTGCTTGTGTTTTACTGACTATGCAAAGGCTTTGTGTGTATCACAGTAAATTATGGCTACATTAGAAAAATGAGAATCCCAGAACACTTAACTGTGTTCATGTAAAACCTATACCTAGACTAAGAAGCTGTTGTCTGAACAAAGCAACGAAGCACTACATGATTAAAAATTGGGAAAGGTATGCCTCAGGGTTGTATCCTTTCTCCATACATATTTAATATGTATGACTTGGAAAAAAGCACATCCAGGGTGCTATCCTTAGAGGCAAGGATAGTGAAAGGTTTTTCTTACATACTTTGTGCATGTCATTAGGAGGGGCCAGTCTTTGGAAAATAATATGCTTGGAAAGGTGGAGGGTCAACAAAAGAAGGGAAAACACACAATGAGATGAAATGACACAGTGACTTTAATGGTGGGATCAAGTGTGTCAGAGATGGTCAAGAAAGCACAGTATAGGGCAGGCTTCTGGTCCATTATTCATAGGGTCTCTATGAGTCAGTCAACTTGACGGAACCTAACAGCAACATTCAGTCAGTGTGCTGAGCAATTCATTCAAGAAGATGGCCTTTTATGCAGAATACTGTGTCACTGGGGTCAGAGGAATGCTCATTAACTATATGATGCAGGTTATACAACTGTGTGTGCTGAAAGTGAGGACTTGAAACACTTGCTGCAGAAGATCAGACTACAGCCTTCAATATGGATTACATATCAACATCAAGAAAATAAAAATGCTCATTCCTAGACTAATAGGCAATATCATGATAGATGGAGAAAGGATTTTACTGTTAATTATTTCATGTTATTTGGATCCACAATCTCCCCTATGGCCTTGGCACCAGCAGTCAAAAAATTACGGTATCACATTGGAAAATCTGTCAGGGACCTCTCCAAGCAATGATCTCATGGTCTTTTCGATTGTTTGCTATGCATCTGAAAGTTGGGCAAGGGCTAGGCACAGAAACAATCAGTGTTTTTTGAGTTGTTGGAGAAGAACGCTGTATGTCCCAAGGACTGCTAAAAGAACAAACAGGTCTCTCTCAGAGAAAGTGTGACGGGGCGCTCCTTGGAGGCAAGAATGACAAAACTTAATCTCACATACTTTGGACCTGTTGTTAGGGGGAGTCAGTCCTTGGAGAAGGACATCATGCTTGGAAAGGTGGAGGGTCAGTATAAGAGAGGAAGATTAACAAAGTGGATTATTGACACGTTGATTCTAACAGTGTGCTCAAGTGTATCAGAGATGGTAAGAATGGAACAAGATAAAGAAGTTGACTCGAGAGCACTTAACAACAACTTGTACAAAGTGCTCAGAAAAAATTAGGTCACTTTAGAGTCTAAGGTGGGCCTGGGCCAAATAATGGGATTTTCAGTTGTTTGCTTTGCATTTTAAAAATTGGACAATGATCAAGGATGACAGAAGAATCAATGCCTTTGAATTGTGGTACTGGTGAAGAATACAGAATATTCCAAGGACTGCCAAAAGAACAAGCTACTGTGTCTGAGAGGGTGAAACCAGGGTGCTCCTTAGCGGCAAGGATGGTGACATGGTCTCACATACTTTGGGCATGTTGGCAGGAGGGGCCAGTCTTTAGGAAGAACATCATGCTGGGAAAGGTGAAGACTTCGGAGAAAGGGAGGAAACCCCTTAAAGTGACGGATTGATCCAGTGACTTTAACAATGGACTTGAGCATGGAGAAATCACGTGGATGGCACAGGATAGGGCAATGTACAGATCTGTTGGTTTATAGGGTCACTGTGAGTCATGGTCAACTGGATGGCACCGAACAACCACCTCACATCCAAGAGAAAAAAATGCTGCCCAATTTTGTTCCATACTCACAGTTGCTGCTATGTTTGATCCCATTATTGCAGCCATTGGACCAGTATGTCTCCTAAGTCTCTTTTTCACTGAGCCTCTACCAAGCACGTTGTTTGATTTTCAGCAGTCATGTGTGTTGATTATACATTCAGGTAAAATGAAATCCTTGACATCTATATTTTCTCTTTATCATGTTTATTGGCCAGTTTGGTTTTTGCTGTTTTGTTTGTTTAATAAAGGTGTAAGCCATACCAAAGGTCTGATCTTCCTAAGTGCTCCAAGTAGTCTTTATTTTTACCAAGCAATATTGGGTTATCTGCTTATCACATGTTATTAGCAACTCTTCCCCAACTTGAATGCTGAGTATTTAATTTAATTCAGGTGCAGGTTCCCAGATTATCTCTTCTGCAAACAGGTTAAGTATGCACAGTGAAAATCTACATCCCTGATGCATTCTTTTTATTATTTTAAGCCACATAATATCCTTTCTGAATACTCATCTGACATACTTTGGACATGTTGCAAGGAGGGACCAGTCCTTGGAGAAGAACATCATGCTTGGGAGGATGGAGGAACAGCACAGGAGAGGAAGACCCTCTATGAGGTGGATTGATTCAGTGACTGACTGGGGTAATCGAGGTAGGTGTGTCAGAGACAGTGAGATTGGCACAGGATGGGGCAGGGTTTAGGGCTGCTGTACATAGGGTCACTATGAGTCACAGGCCACTCAATGACACATTAACAACAGCATCCTTTTGATAGGACACCCTTGGTATAAGCAGTCAGGAAATAAGGAGATGCATTTTAGTGGGAAAATCTGCAGTTAGGGACCTTCCCAAATTACTGAAGAGTAGTGGTGTCATTTTGAGGACTAAGGTGCGTCTGATTCAGGCCATGGTCTTTCCAATTACTAGCTATGCATCCGAGACCTGGAAAATGAATAAGGATTACAGAAAAAGAATTGATACCTTTGAGCTGTGGTGTTGGAGAAGAGCACTGAACATTGTAAGGATGGGAAAGAAAATGAATAGGTATGTCTTGGAGATGGTGTAGTCAGGGTTCTCTTTGGAGGGAAGGATGATGAGGCTTCACTTGACATACTTTGAACATATTGCTAGGAGGTGTTATTCCTTGGAGGGGGACATGATGTTGTGAAGGGTGCAGGGTCGGCAAAGGAGAGGAAGATCCTCAACCAGGTGGACTGACAAGGTGACTGCTTCAATGGGCTCCTGTGTGTAAGAAGTGTGAGGATGGCGCAGGACAGGACTGGTTTCAGATCTTTTGTTCCTAGGGCTGGTATGAGTTGTACTCAACTCGATGGCACCTAACAACAGTATCCTATTGTTCTGTTCCCAGTACTATTTCTTGGTTTACACATTGATTCTGCACGAGCAAAATTTATTCTGGAATTATCGTTCTTTGGAATGCTACCCATAACATGCTATCTATGTTCCAGTCTTTTCGCTTTGCCAGTCAGTAAGACATAGGCAAACATCTCCTTGATGTTTTCTGCACTCTCAAGATCCATTTGATATCACCAATGATACCCCTCATTCCATGTCTTCTTATGCAGCTTCAGTTTCTGAGATTTGTCAATGAATTGTTTAACATCTTTGAATGAGTAAAATTTTATTTGCTTGTGATATTGATTATATTCTAGAAATTCTGCATCCTGTTAGATCACTTACTCTGGGAATAGGTATATATACAGTTATCTTCCAGTTAGTTGGTCACAAACTGTCTCTAAAATGTCTTGATTTCAATTTATGAGTGCTTCTGACATTGCCACCTTTTGTTGAAACATCTCAGTTGGTATTCTGCCAATATGTAGAGCTTTGCTTGTAACAAATGTATTCAATGCAACTTGGACTTCTTCAGTACCATGGGTTCTTGATCATATGCAACTGCCTCAAATGTCTGAACATCAACTACTTCAGTCTGGTGGCCATTTGAGTGTTGGGAGTGGTGACTCTGACTCATAAGGAATTTGTACAACAGAAGGTAATGATGCCCGATTCTGTGCCATCCTCACAGCCTCTGATGTGCTTAAGCCTATTGCTGCAGCCAAGGTGTCAACCCATCTGAGGGTCTTCTTTTCCATTCTTCCAAGCCAGATGTGTTTTTCCACGGACTGGCCCTTTGTGACATACCCAAAGTATGTTCACCATCTTTGCCTTTAAAGTGCAATCCTACCACACTTGTCCCAAGACAGATGTGTTTGTTCTTTTTGCAGTCCATGCTACACTCAACACTCGTCACTAACACAATTCAAAAACATCAATTCTTCTTTGATATTCCTTACTTATTCTCCAACTTTCACATGCATACACAGGAACGGAAAATACCATGGCTTAGTTCAGGAACATGCATTTTTTCAAAGTGACATCATTCTCTTTAGCACATTAAGGAGGTCGTTGGCCATGGAGCTATTTAATGCAATACTGAATGAGACATTGGCTGCTGTTTCCATGGGTATTGACTGTACATTTAAGAAAACTAAAAAAAGAAAATTGACAGCTTCAGTCTTTTCTCCATTTAATCATAATGTTCCCTACTGGTCCAGTTGCATTGTTCTTTCTCTCGCACTGTAACGCATCCTGAAGGCTATGGTCTTAATACCTTGTTCAGTGAGTGTGCTTCAAGCCCTCTTCAATTTCAGCAAGCAGTTATGTCATCTGAATAAGGCAGGCTATTGAGGAGTCTTCCTTTGATCCTGATGCCTTATTCACCTCCATATCATTATGTTTGCACACAATGGAATGGGTATGTGGAAAGGAACTGTAATGCACAGCTTTCTTGGTTTTAACCCATGCAGCATCTCCAGGTTTTGCTGGCTGGAGTTCTGACATTATCACTGTAATTTAGTCATCCACACTAACTGGAGTGATAACATACATGCATGCATTTAGTAAAAAAAGTCAGCTAGTAATTAAAAGGTAAAAGGGCAAGATATTTTGGTATTAGCTTTTAACAGTTAATTGCTTGAAACAAAGTAAAGAACTAGTGCTAAGAAAAACGGGCAATTCAAATTTGGAAAGCTTGCTTCAGAATTAATTATAAAAGACAATTTTCAGCATAAACATTCTTCTAATAGAAAAACCTATGCCTTTTGTTTCCATGCTACAACATTTCTAAGATGATACACTGTTAGCCATTAATTAACAGTGTCATTGCAAATGTAGACAGTGGCTGGGATGATTTTGGCTTTTCTTCATTATGTAGCATTTGCATTCCAAATAGTGATGTGCAAGGCAACTACATAATTTGATACTATAATTTTAGATTTACATTAAAACACATAGATGGCAATGGAATAATGTAAAGCCTCAATTTTTTTAGCAGAGTGACATTTGTTTTAAAAATTAAGATATAATTTTCATATAATAAATGAAGAGAACATAGTTACAGAGTTTATGGAAATACATGAAATCTTCTTAGTCTTAAGAAATATTCAAAAGAAAATATTAATCAAGCATATCTGGTTTTTCTCTTCAGAAGAAATACTTAGCAGCTCTAATTTTCTTTTAAGAAAGCCCATCTTTGTGCAACTGTTACATACGGTAATTAAAACTACATCTTAAAATAAATGTTCAGTATGTTACAGATTTAAAGGTAGCTTGAAAGCATTTTGGCTGCCCCAAATCCTTATTTTTATACACAGGATGATGATACTATTTATATCTTTCCTACATTTATTCTCATTAACCTGTATACTTTTGAATGGTCAGTGCTTAATTTAAGAGTTTTTCCATATAAATGAGTATCAATAAGCATGCTTCTGAGATGGACTAACAGTTTTTGGGGTAATGGGGGTAGATATGTCAGAGACAGAAAGACTGACTCAGGATAGGGTCATCTGAGCCACAGGGGACTCAATCACATCTAGTAACAACAAAAGACCTAAGCTGATTCAGACATTTTGCCATTTTTATCAGCAGTTGCGACCTACTCAATTTAGACTCACGGAGACCCCATGTATGGTAGGGTACAGTTGCTCTGTAGTGTGTTCAAGACTGAAAACTTTAAGAAGCCAATCCTAGGCTGTATTCTGAGGACCCCTGGAAGAGTTCAAATCACCAAACTTTGGGCTAGTAACTCACTGCTACTATTCCTAGTAACCAAGTCATAGCTGACCCTCCAGGTTGTAAACTGCATGAAAGGAGGTTGCTCATCTTTCTCCCAAGTCATCACTGGTAGATTCAAATCACCAGAGAGGCTTGGTCTATGTATTAAGGAGCTTGACTCCCTATCGACTATACCATCAGAGTTCCCTCTGAGCTACTTGTTGAGAAATTAATTTTTTCTGCCACCCCAGGCCTCTTCTGGACATAACACTGACATTGATATTTTATGCTTTTCCCCAAAATGTAAAGAATTAATGTTTCATTACCAAAATTATATTCTGTGTACCTATTAGCCTGGAAGGAAGACATTTAAAATTTATTCAAATTAGACACTGGCTCTGACTCACAGGTGAAAATTCTATTTTCCTCAGCTATTATTTGAAACACCACTGCTGTAATAAACCAAAAACAGACTCAACATACTGCCTTCCAGTACATCCAATCCATATAACACTTCTTTGTGTTTCTGAGTTTCTAAGTCTTTATAGGAGGAGACTGATTGTCTCTGTAGGGTAGCTGATGGATTAAAGAAACTGACCTTTCTAGAAGCAATACCTGTTAAGCACTATGGCCCCAGAGCTCCTTGTTTCTGATAAACATTATTTGTAGTGAGGGAAGGTGTTTTCACTTTCAAATAAAATTTTCAAAATGAAATTGAGTCCTCTGGATAAGCCCATTTTATGACTCTGCCAATCACTGTGAAGACTCTTCCTTCCTGTCACTGACCCTCAACTTTTTGAAGCATGATTTCCAAGGACCAGTTCTTCCTGACAACATGCCCAAAGTATGTAAGATTAAATCTCACTATCCTTGCCTTTCATGAGTAGTCCAGGTATATGTCTTCTAAAACAGGACCAATACTCTTCATCAACACCACTAATCAAAGTCAATTCTTCCATCTTCCTTATAATACAACTTTCACTTGCCTATGACACAACTGAAAACATCATGGTTTGGGTTAGTTTCACCTTAAATTTACACCCTTACTCTTTAGCAATTTAGAGGTCCTTGAAATCTGATTGGTCGGCCCAATACATCTTTTTCATTTCTTGACTGATGGCTTTCATGACTACTAAATGAGGACTCAAGAAAAAGGAAATCCTTCAGTATTTCCCCCATTTATCATAGTTTTTCCTGTTGTTCTAATTGTGAAGATTTCTGGTTTATGTTAGGTATATGTCGTTTGATGTTTGGGATAATCTATACTGAAAGCTAAAATTTTTGCTGTTCAGAAGTGCTTCAAGTCCTTTTCACTCAGCAAGCCAAGCTGTGTCATTGTCCAAAGTAAGCTTATAAGGCAGCAAACCTAAAAGGTAACTCCTATTGTTGTTAGGTGAGGTCAAGTTTAACTCAGTGACCTTACGAACAACAGACCTGAATGCTGTCCTATCTGGTGGCACCCTCATGATCTGAGATACATTTAAGCCCTTTGCTGCAGTCATTTTGTCAATCCATCTTGTGGGGGTCCTTTATTTTGCTGACCCTCCTTTCCAAGGAATAGCCTCTCTCATCAGTTCCAACTTGATGGTACACAACAACAAACAGCAACATTTCCAAAGCTTTGCTAGCCTTGTCTCCAGGGAGCACTCTGGCTACACACTTTACAAGTCATATGTAGAAGTATCTGTAGGAAAGGTCTAAAATTGACGTTTAATGGTCTAGTGGTGGTTGTCGCCAGGTGTCAACTGCATCAAGTACTACCCACAGCAGACCTATTAACAAATCTGAACCCTGTGACATCCTCACAATCTGACATAATTCAATCTATAGTTGGAGTCACTGTGTCAATCCATCAATCGAGGGTCTTCCTCTCTTAGCATCCACCTTTCCAAGCGTGATGCCCCTCTCCAGGGAAGAGCCAATCCTAGCAACATGCCCAAAGTATGAGATGACACTTTTCCCTCTTTGCCTCCTTGGAGCACTCTGGCTGCACCTTCTTCAACACATTTGTTCGTTTGGCAGTCCGCGAGACATTCAGTACTCTTCTCCAATACCACAAAGGCAGCAATACTATTTGTTATTCTTCACTGTCCAGCTCTCAGATGGACGGCAAGTGATTGAAAAAGACCATGGCCTGAGCAAGACACACCTTAGTTCTCAAACTGACATCACTGATGTCCAATGCGACATAGGTCCCTGACAGCACTTTCACAATACAATGTCTCCTGATATCCTGACTGCTAGTGTCAACAGTGTTGATTGTGGATCCTACTAAGATGAAAATGTGGCTGACATTTTCAATCTTTTCTCCATTATAATGTTGCCTATCAGTTCAGTGGTGAGAATTTCCCTTAAAGTTGAGATGCAAGCCATATTGAAGGCAGTGTTCTTTGACCTTCTGCAGCCAGTGCTTCAGTCCTCCTCATTTTCAGCAAGCAGGGTAGTGCCAACTGTGTAACACAGATTATGGATGAGGCTTCCTTTAATCCTGATGCCACATTCTCATTCATAGAGTTTAGCTTCTTATTTTCTCAGCATACAGATTGTATAGATATGGAGAATGGATACAATTTGGACATACACCATTCTTCAAATTTAAACCAGGTGGTATTCTCTTGCTGTTTGCACAACAACCTCTTGGTCTAGGTTTCACATCAGTGCAATTATTTTTTTCTGGGATTCCCATTCTTTTCAATGTTAGCCACAATTTCTTATGATCCAGTCAAATGCCTTTGCAAAGTTTATAGTAAAGGACAAGTATGACATTCTTTTGTTACTCTTCGCCCCTAGGCAGGATTCACTGACATCAGCAATGATACCCCAGGTGCTACAGCTTTGTTTAAATCCAACTTGAACTTCTCGCAGTTCTCTATTATTCCTGCCATTTAAATTATCTTCAGCAATATTTTGCTTGCATGTGATGTTGTTGTGTGCCATCAAGTCGTTTGCAACTCACAGCAACCATATATACAAGAGGCCTAAATGCTGTTCTATCCTGTGCCAACCTTGCCATCTCCGACACACTAATTCCCACCACCCCAATCACAGAATCGATCCATCTCATCGAGGGTCTTCCTCTCCTGCGAAGTCCCTTCACTCTCCTAAACATGAGGTCCCTCTCCAAGGACAAGTCCCTCCTTGCAACATGAACAAAGTATGTCAGACGAAGCTTCAGAATCCTTGACTCCAAGGAGCATTCTGGCTTCACCCTCTCCAGGACAAACCTGTTTGTTCTCCTAGCAGTCCATGGTATATTCAACACTCTTCTTCAACACCACAGCTCAAAGGCATCAGTTCTCTATCATCCCTATTCACTGTCCAACTCTCCGATGCATAACACGTAACTGCGAAAACTATAGCCTGGATCAGGTGCACCTTAGTCTCCAGTTTGATGTTGCTGCTCTTCAGTACTCGAGAGGTCCCTGACAACTGACTTTTTCCTGGCTGCTGTTACCAAGACTGTTGATTCTGGAGCCAAGTAAACTAAAACTGTTAACTATCTCAATCTCTTCACCATCCATACTGATGCTGCCAATTTGCCCAGTGGTGAGAATCTTTGTTTTCTTGATGTTGAGCGTCAATCCATATTGAAGGCTGCAGTTCAGGTCCTCCTCAGTTTCAGCAAGCAGGGTTGTGTCATCTGCATAACGCAAGTTGTTGATGACTCTTCCACCAATCCTGATGCAACATTCCTTCTTGGACAGACCAGCGTCTCAGATGATCTGTTCTGCATACAGATTGAAAAGGTATGGAGACAAAATACTTCTCTGGTGGACGGCCTTGATTCTGAACCATGTCTCCTCGCTCTGTTCTGACAACTGCTTCCTGGTCCAAGTATAGGTTTCACACAAGCACAATCAAGTCATCTGGGATTCCCATTCTTCTCAGTCAGTCAAAAGCATTTGCATAGTCAATGAAGCACAGATAGACATTCTTTCTTCTGGTATTCTCTGCTTTCTGCCAAAATCCATCCAACATTCGCTATAATATCCCTATTACCAAGTTGTTTTTATGTGCCATCGTTTGTGACTCATAGCGACCCTATGTACAACAGCCCTAAACCGTGCTCTATCCAGTGCCAATCTCATAGCCTCTGACACACCCATCCCTATTACCCCAATCAATCTACCTCATAGAGGGTCTTCCCCTCCTGTGCTGTTCCTCTACTCTACCCAGCATGATGTCCCTCTTTAAAGACCTGTCTCTCCTTACAACATATCCAAAGTATGTCAGACGAAGCCCCAGAATCCTTGCCTCCAAGGATCCAGCCTGCACATCTGGAAGTTCTCTGTTGACATATTGCTCCAATCGTTTTTGGATAATTTTCAGCAGAATCTTGCTTACATGTGGTATTAATGATATTGTTCAATAATTTCCACACTCTGTTGGGTCACCTTTCTTTGGAATGGGAACAAATATCGATCTTTTCCAGTCAGTTGGCCAACTGGCTGTCCTCCAGATTTCTTAGCTCAACCTAGTAAGCACATCCAGGGCAGTGTCTGTTTGTTTAAATATGTCAATTGGTATGCTGTCAACTCCTGGAGGCTTGTTTTTTGCCAATTTCTTCAGGGTAACTTGAACTTCCTCCTTCACCAAATCCACAGGGGGCAAAATTTGACCTTAAGTCTGTCCCACTCAAATTTCAAGCCATCTCAGGAACAGGTTTGAGGCCTTGAGCACCAATGAGCGTAGACCAAATGAGCTCTGGGAGGATATCAAGAAAACGGCCCATGAAGAATGCAAAAAGATCCTTACAAAGGCTGAAGACGACGACCAAGATGGATTATCAGATGAGACTCCGAATATTACATTAGAGTGCCGAGAAGCCAAAGCTAAAGGAAGTAACCAAGAAAGCAAAGAGCTGAACAGAAAATGTCAATAAGCAGCTCAGGACGACAAAGCAAAATACTATAATGAAATGTGCAGAGAACTGGAGTCAGAAAATCAAAAGGGCCAAACTTGCTCAGCGTTTCTTAAGCTGAGCGACCTGGAAAACAAATTCAAGCCACGGGTGGCAATACTTAACGATACTTTCGGTAGAATGTTAAATGATCCAGGAAGCATTAAAAGAAGATGGGAAGAGTACACAGAGTCACTGTACCAAAAGGGATTGGCTGACAGAGAATTTCATGAAATAACTGCATGTGACATTTTATCATTAATTCATATACCATAACATCATTGTTGTTATATGCCATCGAGTCACTTGCAACTCATAGCAACCCTATGTACAACAGCCCTAAACTCTGCTCTGTCCTGTGCCAATCACACTGTCTCCGATACCCATCCTAATTAAATTAGCCCAGTCAGAATCAATTCACCTCATAGAGGGCCTTCCCCTCCTGCGCTGTCTCTCCACCCTACCAACCATGATGACCCTCTCCAAGGACTGGTCCCTCTTACAACATGTCCAAAGTATGTTAGACGGAGCCTCAGGATCCTTGCCTCCAAGGAGTGCCCAATTTAACCCTCTCCAAGATGAATGTTTTCCTAGCAGTCCATGGTACATTTAATACTCTTCTCCAGCACCAAAGCTCAAAGGCATTAATTCTCCTTCTATCCTTCTTAGTCACTGTCCAACTCTCTGATGCATAATAAGTGATAGCAAAGACCTTGGCCTGTATCAGACACACCTTAAGTCTCCAGAGAGACACCACTGCTCTTCAGTACTTTGGAGAGGTCCCTAACAGCAGACTTTTCCATGGCAATATACCTTTTAATTTCCTGGCTACTGGTGCCAAGAGTGTTGACTGTGGAGCCGAGCAAACTAAAGCTGTGAACAATCTCAATCTCTTCATTAACTCTGATAATTTCCTTATTTTGTTGGATCACCTTCCTGTGAATGCGAACAAATATGGATCTCCAACCAGTCAGGTAGCTATCTTCCAAATTTCCTGGCATAGACTGATGACAACATCTATGGCTACATCTGCTTATTGAAACATGGCAGTTAGTATCCTATTGATTCCTGGGGCCCAATGCTTTCTGTGCAGCTTAAACGTCTTCCTTCAAATGACTGCCTGTTGACCATATGGTACGTCCTGAATTAGTTCACTGTAGGCCAATTCTTGTGTTTAGTTATTCTGTGTATCCCCTCCATCTTCTTTTGATGACTCCTGGATTATTCAAGATATAGCCTGTAACATCTCTCAGTAATGCAACTTGAGAAACAACACTAATGCAAAGTTATGCAGTTTGAAGTCCCAGCTGTTACGCAGGGGAAGAATGGGAAATCTCTTCAAGTGTGATTTACTGCTTTTAAAAACCTGCCAGAGTGTTAGCTAAGGACCAGTTCTGCCTCAACAGTATACAACAGCATGCACATTTACCTAACGAGAAGATAATTTTAACTCTGGTGAGACATTACAACAAATGAAATGGGAATATTACATATTCTATATGATTAGTTTTGTAGCAAAAACAGGAGCTAGGGTATCAATCCACTTTGTAATTTCAAGCTAAACATTTTCTTCAAAACATTACAAATGTTGTTCTCTTTTAAATGTAAAATTAACAGAAATCCGAAAATAAATTAACACATACATATGATTTAGTAATAATTTTGTGTTCCACATGTATAAAAAGCAGGAAAACGTAATACAATTGTCTTTAGTAAGCTTTAAAAAATTTCTTTCAAAAGATAGGGTAGTGATTTTAAGTAAACCTTTAAATTTAAGTCAGTTCTATGACTCACATAACAGCATTCCATAGACTGGTTGAGTGCTGTAAAGTATATACCTTCTAGCTCTTGATGACATCATACACAATTTCAGACCAAGAAAAGGATATGACCATCTGGAAGAACTCAAGAGACCAAAATTCCCCAAGTCAAACTTCTACTCAAAAAAGCAATCTTGTCAATAGCACTCCTGACAGCCAATCAGTTTGCGCTTGATTATTTTTATTGATAAGGTCTTTATTTTATGAAGCAGCCAATGTCTATAAGAGACAGAGATTAAATATCTGTTTACTAAACTTGCTGATTTGAGCTTTCTTCTCTAATTTAAGTCCTTCCGATATTTGGAGAGAGCTGTCATGACTTCCAATAACTGTCCTTCTTACCTGTACATAAAACACTGGTCGGTCTACCCTTGATTATGCTCTATAAAGTGAGGTCAATTATAATAAAATTACAAATCAGAAATAAATATTATCAGTTAATTTTTCCTCATTGAGATCTTCCTTTCACTAACCTCAGCTCTCCTCAGTCATGTAAGTGAGCTACACTTGGTTTTTACATACAACTCTTAAATGAAAGAAGAAAGGTATGTTAAAAAAAAATTAGTGGCAAGAAGCTGCACTGGATCCCGAAGGCACGTGGTTCGAGGCCACCAGCTGTTACACATAAGGATAGACAATCTCCTTCCATGCGATGAAATGCCTCTGAAAACCTGCCAGAGGGTCAGCTATGGGTTGATTCCAACTCTATGGTACACAACAACGACGTCATTTACTACACACTTTTTGCCTGGCATTTAAAATCTAATCTTTAAAATGTACATAGTAAAATATATCTTATAGTCCTACAGAAAAGGTACAATAGGGTATGTAAAACACTTGGTATATTGCTTGGTAGCTGGTAAGCAAGACCCATCTCCCAGGTCTTCTACTTCCCCTATCAAGGCGATTCTTAAAATACAACACACTGGACCTGGACATTCAAACGGTTTGCGTGAACATTTCAAATATAACAGGCTTCCTGTATTTTCTTTTTCCGAACACTTAATGTAGCCTAAGATTACATTAGTAATTTGCCAGCAGATCACAATTCACATTTACCTACATATAAACCAATCCTTTGTTACAGTTTTAACAATTAGAGTAAAACCCAATAATCCTGATTTAATATAGCCTATGTGAGTCAATATATAAAATTAAAAGGTTTGACTGAGATCTCAGTTTTGAACTTTACTTCATCTCCTGAATTTATTAACGTATGAATGGTACGATCTAGTTAGTTGTCTCACCTCATGATATCATTAGAAACCTGCTTTAAAAAAATAAAGACACTGAAAATCATGTCCTATTTTCTAGAGACTTTCTAAATAGAATCTAGTTAGTATCTGTAGGCCTACAGAGTCCTGGAGTTAAAGCCTGGAGGGAGTTGTGTTGTCAAACCAAATGCCAGGCCTCTCCAGCAGTTAGAATCTGAGAGTCCACGGAAGAAAGATGGGCAATCTTCTCTTCTGCAATTTAAAGCTTCAGAAACATGGAGGATCAGCTGAGTTACTTCCAACTCGATGGCACTTCCGTTCAATACTAATGTACTCTTTTACTCTGTTTTTTACACACATGAATTTTTTTAGCAAAGTTTTTGCAAAACTGATTAAACATAACATCACAGAAAAAAATTAAATAAACTAATACTCCTTTGCAGCCATCTGTGCTCAGATGGCATAGGAAAAAGTAGATGGTTTTGAAATGGAATTGAAAAGAAATTATTGTGAAAATGAAATTATTGCAAAAGATAGTAAATATATTCAAAGCTCAATGCTTTAATACATACATTTTATTTTCAAATTGAATTCTCAATTCATACCATTCAATGAACAAGTATTCATCAAGCACCTGTGGTGTCTGAATTTCAGTGGCAAATAGGAAAAGACCATTGAAAGTGTCTGGCTTTATATATAAGGATTCAAATAAACTTTCAGTTCTTAGAATTTTTATACTTAAGGAAAACTATATGTGCAAGAAAAAATCCCTGAAAAATGGAAATTTTATCATAAAATTATAGTACTGCCATGAGAAGCATAAATACATACAAATAAGAGGGATATACCATATCCTTTGCAATTGTTCGCAAACATGACGAAAAATCAAGTCTGTCAATTACAAATAAATACATACAAATAAGAAATTTAAAGGAATTACCTCTCCAACTAACCAGCTTTTGTTTCCAGAAAGCCAATTATGTTTTAACTTGAAACTTACTTAAGATAGTGTACACAACCATGTCACTAATTACGTGGGGCAATACTATTAAAATTAACCTAAGAAAGAAAATGTGAAATAGAATTCATTAACGTCAACTTCTGTACACATTTAACCACAAATCATAAAACCAAGGAATATAACAATGTTATATTAAAAAAGTTTAATGTATTTTCAAGATTTCAAATAAAATTTTTAGACTTGGAGTCAAAGTCGAGACAATTGGTTTACATGCAAGACTCTCTTGTTTTCATGGCTCAGGGTAAAAATAACTCAGGAAGATTTAAGTTAAAAAAAGTGCACTTACAACTCTGAATATAGCAGTTTAAAACAAAACAAAACAAAACAGAACTAAGACAATTAACCACTTGATAAGGGCTACCTTGTCTTTAGGAGTCATCCATACACTGTAATAATCATGATCATGCTTCAAGGGAGATTTTCATCTAGATTCTTTGTTAATGTGTACTCATAATGGTTCCTTTCCATTTTTTTTCCTTCCCATCACCTTTCTAATACTTTTGTAGGAAAACGTAATGTTGTAAAAAAATGAATAATTATGAAAAGAAAACAAAGAAATAAATTTCCAAGATATTACTTTTTGTCAAGTATGGTATAGTGTTCTGTGAAGACATTTTGTACAATACTCAAAACTGCAATTACCTAAGTACTATCTTTCCTACTGAGGAGATGCTTTGGTTTAATTCTGAAAGATAAAAAAATCTTGATACTTTTATGTCCGCTTTTTATATTTTAAAATACATAGCAAAAGTTAAATTTTAAGTGATTTTAAATTCCTGATACAATAAACACAGCAGTGTCATAAATGTTTCATATTCAAACATGATTTGGTAAATGTCAACAAACTTTTACTCTACATAGAAATATAGGTTAAGATGAAAGTTAAAATAAACTAACTCTCACAATTCCCACCCTTCCCAGTGCCCCATCTCTAGTTCTCCTTTGGTAACTTCAGCCTTCAAGCATTTTAAAATACATTATATGTCTCTAGATGGAAAAGAATCCGTAATCCATAAGTCATAAATATCCAGGTCAACAAATTGAAGATGTATTTTCTATCCTTCCCCCCTTTTTGGCTTACTGTAATTTGCATATTATCTTAGAGATAAATCCCAAAAAATTTCTCATAAAAGAAAGTATTCTGATTCGGTCTCAAGAGTAGTTATGGCATTTTATTTCTAGTGCTGTTAAATCCCATTTAAACTAGTTTTCTATGTTCTAAACTTGTCTAAGACTAAGAATACCTATGTTTTTAACTATAAGCTAAAATGGTGCACGCTCCATTACATCATTTGGCAAAAGTTGGGAAAAAAAGAATTTGTTTAGTCACCATTCAGTTTAATATTTGTAAAATGTCTTTTTATCCCCTCTATTTGTGAAGTTGAAGAAATGATGTCACAATTTCAAATCAAAGTCAACACTGGAGTGAGGAGAGCTTTTCTACTTTATTACAAAGAGAAGAAGCCTTTATGTGGTCAGAAAATACAAGATTGATCTTTTTTTTTTTTTCTCTTCCTATGAAACGCTGCTGTTCAAACAGCCAGAGTGAATTGTCTCAGTTCACTTCTTTAAGTCCCATCACATTCACTTGGGTATGGATGTCCTTGGCTGCTGAAAATCTGGCCCTTTAATATGCAGGGCGACAAAGTCCCCTGACCAGCAGTTCCAGAATGTCCCATTTTTCATATATTGCATCCATGCACACCTCCTAAAAATGAGGTACAGCAGGGCAAACATTTTCCAAAATAGATGTCATATATATAATATATACACATTCGTACATACATACCTTTATTCATGTGATGTCCAAAAATTTAAAAAAAATGTACACATTTATTACAAAATCGTAACAAAGACTGGACAGTGTTTTGCTCATTCTGGAAAGATGAAGCTCAGTAATAACACAACCCTGGAAACCGTCCAGAGATTGTGGCAATATCTTTCTTCTAAACAGTCAGATATTCTGCATTAAGCTTGGCGAAACTGCCTTTCATAAACAGAAGGGGAAGTAAAATGAAGGAAGCAGACCTTGCTCATCTTTCCAAATGAAATACGAGAAGGATCCTCACATAAAAATGCACAAACATTTGTTATTTTATTACCAATAGTGCTACAATGAACAATGAAAATTTTGTGGTCTAATTTTGCTGAGTCTTTTGTGGGTTTTCTTTTTTACATTTTAGAAACTAACTGGTAAACTTCTTTCAGTGTACTTGCGTGTCTTTACAGACCAAGTCTGTCTGCTGGCAAAAAGAAATGAAAAAAAATTCAGACCCTGCTCAAACTAGAAAAAAAAAAAAATTACAAATTTAGATGTTGGGCAGCACATAATTAGTAAGGCAGGACCTCAAATGGTGACCCTTTGCATAAGCCAATTGCCAGATCCTCAAGGAATTAAAACCAGGGTGCCTGAGCCACATCAGTTCTGCAGTTATGTTGAGTATTGTGCTGAGACAGCCATACCCCAAGAAAAGGGAAGTCTTTTTAGAAGGCTTGCTGAGCAGGGTTATAGTTGAAAGTGGATGGCAGGTGAGGCCGTTCTTCTAATTTGTCATATTCCAGATGGAACTCCTAAAAAAAAAATAAAGAACTTAGTGATTTCACTGTAATCTTAAAGAATGATTATCAGGAGAGTTTTCTGTCAAAATGATTTTCAGTATGAATAAAATGCTTACAGATATAGAGACTGAAATGCCAGATTTTAATGAAAGTTTATAAAGAACTTGGATTTCCATTCATTCATTGTTGTACATTTTCCTCTCTGCCCCTTTTGCTCCCCCAGTTTGCTTTTTTCTTTGGAAGAACAGTTCTATCATTGTTCTGTGTGTGTCCCCAACCACTTAACTATGCAACTCTTACTCTAGATGCTTATCATGACAGTAATTGTAGTTTATTATGTGTGCGCAAGTCACTTGTGAATCACAGTGACCCTAGGTACAAGAGCCGTAAATGCCGTTCTATCCTGTGCCAACCTCGCCATCACAAATACACTGATTCCCACCACTCCAATCACAGAATCGATCCATCTCATTGAGGGTCTTCCTCTCCTTCACCGCCCCCACCCCCCACTCTCCCAAACATGATGTCTCTCTCCAAGGACCCCTCCTTGCAACATGCCCAAAGTATATCAGACGAAGCTTCAGAATCCTTGACTCCAAGGAGTACTCCGGCTTCACCCTCTCCAGGACAAACCTGTTTGTTCTCCTAGCATTCAACACTCTTCTCCAGCACCACAATTCAAAGGCATCAATTCTCTTTCTATCATCCCTATTCACTGTCCAACTGTCTGATGCATAGCACGAAATTGCGAAGACTGTAGCCTGCATCAGGAACACCTTAATCTCCAGCCTGACGTTGTTGCTCTTCAGTACTCTTGAGAGGTCCCTCACAGCTGACTTTCCCAATGCAATTCGTCTCTTGATTTCCTGGCTGCTGTTACCAAGAGTGTTGACAGTGGAACCAAATAAATGAAAACTATTAACTATTTCAATCTCTTCACCATCCATACTGATGTTGCTAATTGGTCTGGTGGTGAGAGTCTGTTTTCTTGATGTTCAGCTTCAATCCATATAGAAGGCTGCAGTCCTTGACCTTCTGTAGCAAGCACTTCAGGTCCTCCTCAGTTTGAGCAAGCAGGGTTTTGTCATCTGCGTAACGCACGTTTGTTGATGATTCTTCCACCAATCCTGATGCCACATTCCTCCTCGTACAGCCCAGCGTCTCAGATGATCTGTTCTGCATACAGATTGATAAGGTATGGAGACAGAATAGATACCTGACGGACCCCCTTCTTGATTTTGAACCATGTTTGTCTCCTTGCTTTTTATTCCTTTTATACAGTTCTCTCCCTCGTCTGTTTCAATGCCATGTACATTATTTATCCTTTTTTTAAATTGGAATTTTAATGAAAGTTTATAGAGACATTGGATTTCCATTAATTCATAGCTGCACACTGTCCTCCCTGCCCGGCCCTCCCCACCGCTGGTTTTTCTCTTTGAAAACACACACACACACACACACACACACCCCAAACAAACCCAAAAAACAAAACCCCAACTTTCATTATTATACAATCCCCCTGCCAACCCCAAGTCCACTCCCCCATGAAGCTGTCATTCTGGACTCTTGTCATGAAAATAATACCTAATCATTATTCCTTTCAAACACTTCTCTCTCTCATCTGTTTCAATGCAGTATACATTAATTAAACTCTCTTGGTTTTCCCCCAACCCCGTATCAGTCCTGTTCTGTAACAGTAGCATTATGCAGCATTCTATGACTGAGATATGTAACTTAGCATAATGTCCTCCATCGTCACCAATTTTGTATCTTTCCTAGGATCTTTATTTTTTCAGTGCATATTTTGCTGCATAATATTCCATTGTGTGAATATACAACAGTTTCTCTATCCATTCGTTTGCTTATGGGCAATTTGGGTTGTTTCTAACTCTTTGCGATTGTGAAAAAAGCAGCAATAAATATGTGTGCGCATATATCTGCTTGGGTGGCAGTTATTGTTTCTTTACGGTAAATTCCCAGACACTTCACCAAAGATGACATTAAGATGGTGAACAAACACATGAAGAAATGTTCAAAATCGCTAGCTCTGAGAGAGATGCAAATCAAAACAACTATGAGATATGATCTCACCCCAATCAGAATAGCAAAATTTAACAGAACAGCAAGCAACAAATGCTGGTGAGATTGTGGAGAAACTGGAACCCCTATTCACTGTTTGTGGAAGTGTAAAATGGTGCAACCACTGTGGAAGGCGGTATGGCGCTTTCTCAAAAAGTTGCAAATAGAGACACCATTTGACCCAGCAATTCCACGACTGGGAATATATCCCAAAGGAGACCACAACTGACATCGAAGCAGATATATGCACACCCATGTTTACTGCAGCTTTGTTCACAATAGCAAGGAGTTGGAAACAACCCAAGTGCCCATCAACAAAGGAATGGATAGAGTAGCTGTGGTATTTTCACACAATGGAATACTATGCTGCATTGAAAAACAAGGAACTCATGCAATATTATTCAAAATGGGTGACCCTGGAGGACTTTATGCTGAGCGAAGTATCTCAGTGACAAAAGGACAAATACTGCATGGTGCCACTGTTATAAAACAGGACTGACATTGGGGTTGGGGGGAGACTAAGAAGGATGGGTTCAATAATGCATACTGCATTGAAACAAATGAGGGAGAAAACTGTTTAAAAGGGATATGTGATTAGGTATTTTTGTCATGACAGGAGTCCAGAGCAAAGCCTACATGGTTGAGACACCCTGGGGGAGGGTTTGTAAAGCAATGAAAAAATTTTTCTTTTATTTTTCCAAGAAGGTAGTGTACTGGGGGTATGGTTGGGAGGGGAGAAAAGTGCAACAATGAATGAATGGAAATCCAAAGTCTCTGTAAATTTTTACTGAAATAAATAATAAATTAAAAAAGAAAACAAAACAAAACTTCCTATTAAGAGAACAAAGTGACATAATCTTGGTACAAAGCAAGTGCTGAATAAAAATAAATTTTTACTAAAGGAAAAATGTGGGGAATAGAAATACCATTTAAATCAGCTATATCACTACTGGGATTATACCCTAATGTAACCAGAGCCATGATACAAAAAGATGTATGCACACCTATGTTTATTGTTCTTTTATTCAAAACAGCAAAGAGATGGAAGCAGTCCAACATAAAAATGGTCAGAAAAATCTATGGAAGAGCCACAAAATAGAGTATTATGCAGCCCTGAAAAGTAGAACAATACACAACTTGAGTGAGTCTGGAAGACATTATGCAGAGTGAAATTTTTTGTTCACAAAAATACCACATAATACCACTGTTATAAAAAAAGACTGATAGGTGGGGAGTTGGTGAAAGAGAAAATAAACAATGTGCTAGAATAGCTGAGGGGAAGGACTGTCTACAAGGAATGTATGACAATTGAAACGGAAACAAGAGGTGAGGAAGGGAAAAAATGTGCAATAATGAATGAATCGTCAACCTTTCCGTAAATTTTCGTTAGAATGACATAATATAAAAATAAATTAAGGACAGTACATTACGATCTTTTAAATTGATTGTCATGCATCTGACAGCTGGACATGAATAAGGATGACAGAAGAATTGATGCCTTTGAATTGTGGGGCTGGAAAGAAGTATTGAACATACCATGGACTGGCAATAGAACAAATCTGTCCTTGTTGTTATATGCTGTCAAGTCACCTGTGACTCATAGTGACCCTACGTACAAGAGCCCTAAACCCTGGTCTATCCTTTGCCAAGCTCACTGTCTCCGAAACACATACTCCCATTACTCTAATCACTGAATCAATCCATCTCATCGAGGGTTCTTCCTCTCGTGTTGTCCCTCCACCTCCCAAACATGATGGCCCTCTCCAAGGACTAGTCACTCCTGGAACATGCCCAAATTATGTCAGATGAAGCTTCAGAATCTTTGCCTCCAAGGAGCAGCCCGCTTTCACCCTCTTTAGGACCAACCTGTTTGTTCTCCTAGCAGTCTATGGTATATTCCAGCACCATAGCTCAAAGGCATCAATTATCTTTCTATCATCCCTAGTCATTGTCCAGCTCTCTGATGCATAGCATGCAATTGTGAAGACTATGGCCTATATCAGGTGCATCTTAGTCTCCAGCCTGACGTCACTGCTCTTCAGTACTCCTGAGAGGGCCCTCACAGCTGACTTTCCCAATGCAATTCGTCTCTTGATTTCCTGGCTACTGGTACCAAGAGTGTTGACTGTGGAGCCAAGCAAAATAAAACTGCTAACACTAAATCTCTTCACTAGCCATACAGATGCTGCCAACTGGCCCAGTGGTGAGAATCTTTGTTTTCTTGATACTGAGCTTTAATCCATATTGAAGGCTGCAGTCCTTAACCTTCTGCAGCAAGTGCTTCAGGTCCTTTTTAGTTTTAGCATACAGGATTGTGTCATCTGCATAATGCAGGTTTTTGATGAATCTTCCTCCAATCCTGATGCCACATTCCTCCTCGTACAGCCCAGGGTCTCAGATGATCTGTTCTGCACACAGACTGAACAAGTATGGAGACAGAAAACATCCCTGGTGGATACCCTTCCCAATTTTGAGCCATGCAGTGTCTCCTTGCTGTTCTGACAACTGCTTCTTGGTTCAAGTATAAGTTTCACAAAAGCACAATCAAATCTTCTGTGATTCCATTCTTCTTAGAGTCAGCCACAGCTTGTTGTGATCCACACAGCCAAAAGCCTTTGCATAGTCAATGAAGCAGATAGACATTCCTCTGATACTCTTCTTTCTTCCAAGGTCTATCTAACATTAGTTATGACATCCCGGTACCATGGCCTCCAGCCTGCACATCTGGCAGTTCTCTGTTGACATGTTGCTCCCGTCATTTTTTGATAATTTTCAGCAGAATCTTGCTTGCATGTGTTATTAATGATATCGTTCAATAATTTTGGCACTCTGTCAGGTCACCTTTCTTTGGAATGGGAACAAATATCCATCTCTTCCAGTCAGTTGGCCAAGTGGCTGTCCTCCAGGTTTCTTGGCACAACTTTGTGAACACATCTAGGGCAGTGTCTGTTGAAATATGTCAATTGCTATGCCATCAATTTCTGGAGTCTTGTTTTTTGCCAATTCTTTCAGAGCAGCTTGAACTTCCTCTTTCATCAACACAGGCCCTTATGTTGTTTCATGATATTCTTCTGTGTCAGCCAAATCCTTCAGGTACAGTGACTCTGTATACTCCTTCTACCTTCTTTTAATGCTTCTTGGATCATTTAACATTCTGCCCAAAGTATCCTTAAGTATTGCCACTCACGGCTTGAATGTGTTTTTTTAATTTCTTAAGTTTAAGAAATGCTGAGTTTGGCCCTTTTGATTTTCTGACTCCAGCTCCAGAACTTCCCTTTGAAATTTTCTATTCAACTCTTTAACATCTTGATTTCTCTGTTTAACTTTGCTTTCCTGGCACTCTAACACAATATTCAGAGTATCATCTGACATCCATATTGGTGTTTTCTTCCTCTTCTACCTTTGTAATGATCTTTTGCATTCCTAGAGAGGGTGAAACCAGGTTGCTCCTTGGAGGTAACGAATTCCACTGTGTACTGTCAAATCAGATCTGACTGCCACCGGAAGAGATTACCCTTCCTTCTTGAGCAGAGTATCTGGTGGATTTGAATCACGTGCCTTCAGTACTGCAGAGGAGCTTCTTGCCACTAGGCCACCAGAGCTCCCAGAGGTAAGGATTTTTTAACTCCATCTTACACTCTTTAGGCATGTTACCAGGAGGGACCAGCCCTTGAAGAAGACATCATACTTGGAAGGATAGAGTCAGCACAAGAGTGGAAGACTCAGGATGAGATGGAATGATACAGTGACTTTGGAAATGAGATCAGGTGCATCAGTCATGGCGAGGCTAGCTCAGGATAAGGCAATGTTCAGAGGTATTGTTTTCAGGATCACTATGAGTTGTAGTTGACTCAATGGCACAAAATATCATCATTAATAATGACAGATATCACAAAGATACTTCTTGAAAGCCTACTATATGCCAAAACTGGAAGCACAAATACTATTAATGTTATAAACACCACAGGTATCACTATCCTCATTTGAGGAAAATGAAGCTCAGAAGAAACTTTCCCAAGTTACACAGTATTGGTAGATCTAAGAATAGGATCCACAGACCATGTGATCCCAAAGCTTGTATCTTTCCTAACATAATACTATTTTTAATCAGAACAACTTGTGGCTAACTCTGAGAAGAAAGGAAATCACAGAACACTTGATTTGTGCTCATGCGAGACCTATACTTGGACCAGGAGGCAGTTGTCAGAACAGAGCAAGGACACAATGAATGGTTCAAAACTGGGAAGGTTCTATACCATGGCTATGTCTGATCTCCATACCTTTTCAATACATATGGAGAACAGATTATCTGGGCGACTGGGCTCTATGACGAAAAATGTGGCATCAGGACTGGAGAAAGACTCAACAACAATCTGTGTTATGTAGATGACACAATCCTGCTGGGAAGGACCTGAAGTGCTTGCTGCAGAAAGTCAGTAACTGCAGTGCTCAATATGGATTGAGGCTCATGAAGAAGACAAAGACTCTCACCACTGGACCAACTGGCAGCATCATGACAGATGGTGAAAAGATTGAGACTGTTAACAGCTTTTGTTTGCTTGGCTCCACAATCACCATTCTTGGCACCAGCAGCCAGGAAATTAAAAGATGAATTGCACTGAAAAAGTTTGCTGTCAGAGACTTCTCCAAAATAATGAAGAGCAATGTCAGTCTGGAGACTAAGGTGCACCTGATACAAGCCATAGTCTGTGCAATCACTTATTATGCAGAGAGCTAGACAATGACTAAGGATGATAGAAGGAGAATTGATGCCTTTGCTGTGATGCTGGAGAAGAATACTGAATATATCATGAACTGCTAAGAGAAGAAACATGTTCACCCTGGAGAGGATGAAACCAGGCTGCTTCTTGGAGGCAAGCATTCTGAAGCTTTGTCTGATATACTTTGGACATATTACGAGGAGGGACCAGTCCTTAGAGAGGGATGTCATGCTTAAGAGGGTGGAGGGACAGCGTTAAGATAGGAAGACCCTCAAAGAGATGGACTGATTCAGTGACTGGGGTAATAGGGGTAGGTGTGTCAGAGCCAATTAAGATTCACACAGGATAGGGCAGGGTTTAGGGTTGTTGTACACAGGGTCGCTATAAGTCACAGGCAATTCGATGGCACATAACTACAACATATACATAGGATAGGAATAAATTACAATGACAGTCAACAAAAATACAGTTTAGTCAACTAGTATGGAGAAAAATCTAGTTACTTATTTTCTTATCAAAGGAAATTTTCCCCACACAATCTAAATGGTGTTTGTTGCTGTTGTTGTTAGGTACCACTGAGTTGAGGAGAACTCACGGGAACACTATGAACTACAGATCCAAACCCTGACCTATCCTGTGCCATCCTCACAATCTCTGATACATCCAAGTTCATTGTTGCAGACACTGTGTCAATCTACCTGGTTGAGGGTCTTACTCTCTTCTGCTATCCCTTCATGTTTCATGCATGATGTTCCTCATTAAGAAACAAGCCTCTCCTAGCAACAAGTTTATAAAGTATGTGAGATGAAGCTTTATCCTCTTTGCCTCCAAGGATCATTCTGGCTGTACCTTCTCAAAGATATGTTTGTTCTTTTGGCAGTTCATACAGTACTCTTCTCCAATATCCACAGTTCAAAGGCATCAATTCTTCTATCATGCTTATTTACTGCCCACTTCTCAGATGCACAGCAAAATGACTGGAAAGACCATGCCTTGAAACAAGCGCAACTTTATTCTCAAATTGATATGACTGCTTCTCAATAATTTGGAGAGGTCCTTGACTACAAACTCCCCCAGTGCAATATGTCTCCTAATCTCTTGACTGTTGGTATCAAGTAAGATGAAGTCATTGATTAAAGCATGCCTCTAGAAAAAGACCAGTACTATTATATCACTGTCATATGGAACCTTTTTTTCCCTCAGGCCATGGATTCCAAGATTTACTAAATCACAATTATTAGCAGCAGGTCCCAAAATAGTGTTAAAACCTTACAGTAATCCTAATGCAAACTAAGTTTGAAAACGATTTAACTAACCTAGTAACAATCAGATTCAATTTTTCCATCTTTGGAAGAACAGGAAAGGTGCAATAACAACAATGAGGATAACAAGAGCAACAAACTAGCGTAATCATTCCCACATACTGAGTATGAATTAGTACATAGCTCTGAGTTCAGTATATATGTACAGGATGTGTGTATAATCTTAATTCTATAGACAAATACCATATCAATTTTATAAATTATGAAAAAGATATGGAAAGTTATTTGCCCAATTTAAAAAAGCATTAAATGTAGAAACAGGAGGTAAATTCTATGGCTATGGCCTACTGGGTAAGGTGTTACACTGCAAAATCAAAGGCATGTGCTTGGAATCTATCAGCTGCTCTATGGGCAAGAAAATGGGCAATCACCTCCTGCTATTAATTGCCTCTAAAAAATCAGCTGGAGATCACCAAAGCTAACTACATTATCCTTCTTAAAGTAATAATAGCTCATGTATTAACTGTAATTCATATTAATTATTTCTATGTAACTAAAAGAATCTATCAAACCAAAATAATTTCAATTACAGTGGCTCATTTAGTATATAGTACTTGAACTTGATCTGAGAAGTAACTACATTTACCACTAAGGAATATCTAAAAAAAAATAATTAAAAGTTGTTTAACCTCTTTTGAGAGTCTTTTAAGAAGCCTTCGTGGCAGAGTGGTTACAGGATTTGGAGGCAACCTAATGTGGTAGCTAAAAGCCACCAGTGTGAAAAAAATGTGGAAGTCTATTTTTGGGAGTATTAAAACCTCAGAAGCTGGATGAGCGAGGCAGTTCTACTATGTTCTATTGGGTTACTATGAATTTCAATTGTCTTGATGGCAATGGTCGTGTTTTTTCAGTGTCTTTTATTAGGCTCTAGTTTTCTTCATTTTTTTCTTTAAAGTATGGAGTATGAAATCTTCATTATGTCTAAGTCTTCTGTGGAAAATGTCTGGCAAGCATTTTACAGTGTTTTAAAATAGTTTAATTTTATCAATTTAGAAAAATGATTGTTGTTGTGGTGTGTCCTCGAGTCAGAACTGACCCATATCTGACCCTCCAGCAGGTTTTTTCAGGGCCAGTTAATCACATGGAGAAACTGTCCATCTTTCTCCAGTAGAGCAGTGAATGGATCTGAACTTTGGGCCTGCAGAGCAGCTTCTTAACCACTACGCCACCAGAGCTCCCTAGTAAAGATGATTAAAAGACCAAAGCCTTCAAAACTAACAACTCTAAAAATTATCTAAACAAGCAATTTTGGAGAAATCTTTCCTTTTCTTTGCTTAAAAAAAAGAAAACTAACTATAGTGTTTACTTAAAACATTTAATCATTTATTAAGTATAGTCACTGAATGTGTTACTGGATGTTCGTGATGATATTCTTTGAAAACATGTGGTTGTGATATGGATGTTTGTAAATACTTATTATATAGAAGCAGCCCCAAGATAACGAATAAATTGTTCTAAGTCTACCTTAAAGTTAAATTTCTCCACAGAGAATAGCTAGTATAATTCGTATGTAATACCAGTTAGTTAAATGTTTTAGTATTAGGTGTGCATTTCCATGCATAAAAATACATTAAAAGAAACATTTGCAGATATACTACACCAGCTTTAAGATAATTAACATGGTAATAATGAAATTATAATAATGTTTTGATTGAAGTACACTAAAAAGTAGGGTCTAACAAACCATCTTATAGTTTGTAGTATTTTTTTTTTTAAAAAGTAGGCCTTATGGGAGTTAGGACCAAGGATGTCTGTGTAGACAAAAATGGCCCAAATGTACATTATACAGCACGTGAATGTATAAGTGATGATTAATTAAGGGACCTGAATAGACCACTTTAGACCTCTTCAAATCTTTCTTTAATGTGAACAGCCTAAGATGTGAATTCAGATATCAACCAAATGCACATATGCAATCAAAAGACCTTCACATGAGATTAAAGAGATAGATACACAGTCTTAAAATTTTATTACGTAACTTTGCATGATGATAGTTATGGAAAGGCATTAGGTCTTTTGTTCACAGAGTTGCTATGAGTCGCACTCGACTCGATGGCAATCAACAACAATAACATTACCTTTTATGGTTATGGACAGAAGTTTCTGAAAACAAGAAAAATAATAGAAAACAAAGTCTTCACAGTGATATGAAAGTAAACAATTTACTGAAATATTCCAAAACAAAAAATATTAATTAGATGTAATATATTCTAATAAACTTGGTGTAAATCAAAACCAAGCATATTAATGTAGAGAGAAAAAAAAATCTCATAAAAATAATTCCTGAAAAATTGAAAAAAAGGGCCCTTTAGGACTGACAGCTTTAAGTGCTGACACTCATAGGTAAACAGGTCTACCTTGGCAACCCTGCAAGAACATTTAAATGTTGGCTTACTCGCCAATTTTTCCCTGAATTCCCAATTTAAGAAAAAAATAGTAGTCTAGATAAAACATGGAATAAGGAAATACCCTTAACGTTTCATATGGAAACAAAGTTTCATGACTCAAAATCATATTTTGTTCTCATTGTTTTGACACAAATATGTCTGTTTCATGGTAAATGACTAGATGATACTTTGCTTTTGATATTAAGAGAAACAAATCATGAAATATGAAAATTAGTAAAGAAAAAAAATTATTAATCCCCTAGAATCATCGGTAAAATATGCCTTTAAGGAAATGCTGGTGTTGTGAAATCAAATAATGTAAGTTATATCCTCTCTACTGTTGTTGTTGTTAAGTGCCATCAAGTTGCAGGTGACTCATACCAACCCTATCAAGGAGAGTTCTCAATGCTTGGGTGTATCCTCTTCTAGGTGAACTAAATGCAGACATAAGGCACTGGAAAGTGACTATGCACTAGAGTACTTAAAGTTCTTCATCAGGTAGATAGGATCCTGCTTGTCCCTAAGTCTCTGAAAGGAAAACTTGTAAATAAACAAAACTGACTTTTCCCCCACAACTCATTATTTAATCATAATAAGAGTCATAGTCCATGAGTGTAATTTTGTTTCTATAAACAGCTTGCAAATTAAAGTACAGGCTTGTATCCTGAAATCACTCTGAAGGAGCTCTGAATGTGCAATCTGTAGACTTGCCGGTTAACCTGGAGACTTGCCCTGTTAACCTAAAGGCAATTCAAATTCACCTGAAGCTCTGTGGAAGAAACACAGACAATGTTTCCTGTGTGATTTACAGGCCCAAAAACAAAAGGGAGGGTCAGGTAGAGTTCTGATGTACCACCAAAGAGTGAATTACCAAGTGGGTGACTAGTGGAATGAAAAATGCCTTCAGCTTTTTTAGAAAATTCACATATTTATACCAATTTCAAAGTAACAATAACATAAGAATATATGATTGGAATAGCAAGGGGGGAAGGTCTTTTATTGTTTTTGTTCAAACATTCCTCTAGGTCATATAGCCCTGGTGTACAAGTTGCCATACCTTGGTCACTTGTGGTTGCTGTGAGGCTGAACACTGTGACACTGATGTGTCAAATGTATTAATGATCGGTTACCCAATGCAAACAGAGAGTGGGGTGGAGCTCCCCATTAAAACAAGCTTGGAAGGAGGAGTGGCATCCACTTCCGTAATAGCTTGCCTCTGGAAACCCTATGAACCTGGAGAGAGGATGAAAGACACCCAAGCATTGAGGACTCTCCTTAAGAGGGTCGCTATGAGTTGCCTGTGACTCGATGGCACTTAACAACAACAACAATGATAACAAGGTGTGTGTAAAATTATAAATTCTCTTTACCAAGTTCAATTGTTTTCCCAACAACTACTGAAATGAACTGTTTTTGAAGATCTGCTTAGAGTTAAAATCAAGCAATTAGATGAAGACAAAAGGTTTTATCAAGTAAGTGGCACATTACTGGAAGAGATGGACTGATACCTAAAAACAGATAAAAGGAAAGTCTTAAAAAAGAGGTCTTATACAATCTTACATTTGCACAAATGTACCTTAGCTACTTTCCTCCAGTTAAGACAGTCAAAGAAGTAGTATGTTCCCCTTTCGTATGTATTGGTTTTCATTGTTGGTTCCATGCCTGGTGCCCTGGTAATCCATACTCGCTCTTCTTTGTGGTATCTCCAATCACGGTTAAAACTTCAATTTTTTTTAAAAAAAGAACATAATTAAGTTTGTGGCTCACAACAAGTATTTCCCATGTTTTGCAAGACTTTTTTTTTTAAATGTATTTACACTATACATGAATATGGATACTCTCTATTTACATTCTGACTTTTATTGTTAAAGTCTCATAAGAGGAAGAGGGAAGAAATCGATCATCTCAGAAAAGTGTGTTTAACTAAAATATAAACATTTAATTAAACAAATTTTATGCAAAGTGAGAACTTAAGAACTTTAAGCAATGAAATAAAAACTTAAGCAGATCAGATAAAGATAAACGTATTCCAGAAAATTAGTCCTAATAAAAATTATTTGGTAAAATAAACAGACTCCAATTATTCTTAAATGCTAAAAGGATACCCATTAGAACTCACGTAAAAATCAATTAGGATTTACATTATTTGTGAACCACAGTTAACAACCTAGGAATAGTTTTAAGTCTATATGTTGGCAGCGAGGGGGTAGATACTAGGAAATCTTTTAAGTGTTTTCTCTAATAATAAGACTGGAAACAGTTTCTCTCTTAAAGAAAAAGGAGGCAGAATAAATAAATTCTTTTTAATAAAAATAATTCATTATCAACACTTTGAATTCTACATTTTAAATATCTAAGAACATTTATAAAATACTGTAACGTACTTAATAAATATGAGAAAGTGTCTACCAATTGTAAAGCCACTATGTTTTAGTAATAATTAACTATATTGTCCTCATAGTAATTGGGTTACCAGCCAAACATGTGAGAACTTTTAACACAAAACTATTAATCTTTAAAGCATAAGGTGAAAAAAAACAAAACAAAACTGAGAAACAGACAAATTTTATAAACTTTCACTTCAACTGGTCAACAGGTTGCTGATGGTAAACTTTATCAAACTTCAAAATATAAAACAAATATGTACACAATGTTGCCTAATAATTACTTAACAAACGTTTATTAAAGGATGAAATTCATTAAGCTATACTATTCAGCAGGGATGAAAGCATCACAGTCATACACCATGGTTTTAAGGTTTATAGTTTACACATTTACAAAAACAGTGACCAAATCTATGAGTCGAATTAATTTTGTTTTCTTAAAAATTTTAGGCTTGAATATGAAATTGTTTCTTTTTATATGTACTGTGATAACAAAGACATTATAAAGTATGGTTTTCATTAAATGTGAAAACCAAATTTATATCTTCAATGAAGTAATACTTCCATTTTAAAAGAACTGTAGCCATCATTACTAAATAACTTTAAGATTAATGAAGATCTATTAGAAGAACTTTAAATAAGAAAGATACTTAGAACATACAGCTCTACTGCAGCTAAAAGTTGTAATACGTCTCCTCCATTCATATAATACAGATAGAATAGAAGATCTTCTCCATATCGACCAAGTTTTATTGCAGCCAGCTAGGAAGAAAAAAATTCTGAAATGTAAAATGTATCTGAAAAAATCCCAATTTTTAACTTCTACCATGAAAATAAAAATAGAAAGATAAACAGAAACTTTTCTTTCTTTTTGAAGCAGGTTCCTATAAGATTACACAGATTCTAAAGAGCCTATTCATTTAAATGACTTAAGTAATTTACAACTATTTCTGGGATAGCTACTTGATAAAGCAAGAACAAAAGCTATATAAATCTTACAAAGTAAGACTAAATGCTGTCTTACACCAACAATTTACTAAATCCAATGTAGCAACAATATTGGAACATTTCTCTCACAGATCTAAGACTTGAACTCAAATGCTAGTTCCATTACCTATTCATTAACTATGACCAGCTTATTTCATGTCTGTAAGATTTAATTGTAAAAAAGTGGCTTATTTTAACTGAGAGAGTTACTGAGAGTAAACCAAATTAAATGTGTGTGTGTGTGTGTGTGTGTGTGTGTGTGTATGAGAGAGAGAGAGAGAAAGAAAAAGAGAGACAGAGAGAGAGAGAGATAAAGACCAAGTAGAGTGCCAGATATCTAAGAAATGTCAACCAATCTATATTTGGCAGTCATTCACAAATCATTTGGTTTTATGTTTTTAGCAAATTACATATAGTAAGCACAAAAGTAATGGCTTCAAGTTTCTTTGCACGGATAAATGAAAGATGACTGCTGTACATTTCCCTCCACGAAAGATGGTACAGAAATACAACTGCATACCAAACTACAAAATGTAGTGGATTTTCAATAGCCTTATCTTCTAAATGCTCTTTATTTCCCATATATTTACATAAATCTTTAAATTATTTTATATTTAAATGCTGGTTTGGCTGTTACATATTCCTCAATGTAATTTTTCTTCTCTATCCATGTGCTCTCCATTTAGGTAGCAGACCCTAACTCAGTCTCAAAGTGGCATTAGAATAAGTTCTAGAACACATAGGAGCACACTTAGGAGCAAAACAGAAACAGGTTGAACAAGTCATAAACTAGAAAAAATTGTCCTACTATATCTCCCATTTCTTGCTTTCCATCTACTGAAATAGTAAAAGACATGAGAAATGCATCCCCTTACTCCTGTCTACAAGATAAATGTCCCCTTAATTATATATCTTTACGGCACAGGCTCAAACTGTAGTTTATAAATTTTATATGTACATATATTTATGAAAAATACAATTTTTCCTTAGAAATTATTTCCTACCAAAGGCTAAAATCTAGATATCACTATGTATTTTTCCCCTCAAATAGAAAAGAACACTTTTAGTTCTTTCCTAAATCAAAACTATTTACCATTTTTTTCTCAGAAAAAACAGATTATAGTGCAAATCTATTGTTAGTAGTTACTTAAAATAGGTAATTTAGGTAATTTAAAAAAACCTACAAGCTGAAATTCATAAATGGCTTGTTTATACACATATACACACAGACACACACACGTATATAGCGGCCTAATGGTTAAGAATCTGGGCTGCAATTCCAAAGGCACACAGTTCAAATCCACCAGCTGCTCTGTGGGAGGAGAAGAAGCAATCTCCTCCCATGCAGTTAGTTACAGCATCTGAAAATCCAATGGAGGGTCAGCTACAGTTTGTTTCCAACTCAATGATACACAACATTGAGTGTGAGTGTGTGTGTGTGTGTGTGTGTGTGTGTGTAAAATGCAAAGAAGGAAGGTATATAACTATTTCTAGTGACTGTGGGCACAGTTGTACCACAAAAATATTTTGCCATTTCTAACATTTGTTTATTTTAAAAGTATAACCCCACTACATCATTAAAATAATATCATTAACAAAAACAAATAAAACTTGTCATATATAATTGAATGGACTTAATAAAGCATTCCTTAAGAACACTGTTAATTTTTTCAAAAATATTTTGCTGTCTGATGTAAAAAACAGCACCTAAAAAAATAAAGATATTCATGCTGACTGAGTAGAATAATAAACTACACTCACCTTATCCCTAATGTGAATGTTCGTTAAGTACTCAGATGGAACATGGAAGTCTAGATAATAAAATGAAAAAAGCCTTATTAACTGAATTTCAGTTAGAAATATCTTTTAAAAAGATGTGAACACAAAGTTTCCTACCTATGTCTTGAGGTCGGCAAGGTGAAGATGCCCAGGGTGATGCAAATTTGGGATAGAGATTTCTGAATAAGGAAAAAAAAACACTCTGAAGTCCAAAGTAGGAAAAAAAAAGGAAAAAAAAAAAGATTTCTAATTTTATTTCCGGAAAATCAGGCAAAACAGTGACTTCAAATATAAAATGAACATATTATAATTTCCTTTTATTTGGATTTACTATGACCTACACAGCAGGAAACAAAGTTCAACATACAAATACGAAAATAAAATACTGCTTCACAATATTCTTGTAAAGCAGTATAAAAAATGAGTGTATCACAAAATGCAAACAAAAGATGTAAAAGTTTCCACTTTTAATATAATTACATTCGCTATGTTTTTAAATCATTAACATCATGCTTCTAAATAATTTTCTCAGTTGTGTCTCTAAAGAAAAATCTGTAATTACTGAAAATATTCAAATTTACTGAATGTTTACTGAGTGACAATTACATGTTTAGTACTGGTCTTGGTGTTGGATATGTATCAATGAACAAAAAAGATTCCTGACATTATGGAGCTTACTACAGGAGCAGAATGAATACATACATATAAAAACAAATTCCATGTTAGTAGAGAGATGAGCAAGGATACTGGTTACATAATTAAATAAGATGGGTATGCCTAGGTCTCACTAAGAGGTCAGATTTTAAGAAATGTTGAGGGTGACAATCATATTGTTATCTGGCAGAAGAGCTTTCAAGTTGGGGGAACTAGTAGAGCAATTAAGATGGTCATAACTGGCATATTGGGAGGAAAAGGATGACACTGACCTTACAGCACCCTAAACCAAGGGGATGTGGAGCCAGGGAAGATGCTGAGTTGAGAGGAGGTGGAAGACACAGATCATGCAAGATTTTGTGGACCACTACAAAGACTTCAGGGTTTTAATCAGAATTGAACTCCAAAATCTTACTAAGTTTTAAGCAAAGGAGTAACTATTTTGAAAGGAGAGCCCTGGTTGCAACATGTATAAAGGACTATATGAGAGGGCACAAAGAGAGAATCAAAAACATTGGCTAATGCTGTAAATTCAAGTAACAAACAAAGATTTAAAGCAAAGTGGCAATATACTACTTAAAAATAGTAATATGTACATGTATTAGAATGGTGTACATATATTAGAAAAAGACAGGATGTAGAACATCATAAAAGAAACAGGGCAAGGGGAAGAGGAGGCTTGGAAAACATCAAGCAGGCTTGAGAAACACATGCCTAGTTAGCAACTTTATCTAGAAATCTCAAGTCTAGAAGAGAAGTATGTACTGAAAATACTAATTATGTGGCCCTGTTTTAAAGTATGAGAGTAGAAAAGATCCATAATGAAGTGAATGTAGAAAATACTGACAAAAAGGAAGAAAAAAAAAGCAGTATGATTAGAAGAAATCTAATCAGTAAGACAAGGAAAACTATTACCTAATAATAAAAAGTACCCCTAAAGTGAAGAACGCATATCAAGGAGGAAGCAATGATTCATTTATGCCAGATAATCCTTTTGGCTGAATTTAGTAACATGGAACTGACCTAGATGAAAGCAGTTTTAGTTGTGTGGCAAGGGCAAAATCCAGACCGACATGGGTTTAAAAGAGGATTGTTGTTGTTGTTGTTATGTGCCGTCGAGTCGTTTGCGACACATAGTGACCCTATGTACAACAGCCCTAAACCGTGCTCTATCCTGTGCCAATCTCACTGCCTCCGATAAACCCATCCCGAGTACCCCAGTCACTGAATCAATCCACCTCATAGAGGGTCTTCCCCTCCTGCGCTGTCCCTCTACTCTACCCAGCATGATGTCCCTCTCTAAAGACCTGTCTCTCCTTACAACATGTCCAAAGTATGTCAGACGAAGCCCCAGAATCCTTGCCTCCAAGGAGCAGCCTGGTTTAATCCTCTCTATGATGAATCTGTTTGTTTTCTTGGCAGTCCATGGTACATTCAATACTCTTCTCCAGCACCACAGCTTAAAGGCGTCAATTCTCCTATCCTCCCTAGTCATTGTCCACCTCTCTGATGCATAACAAGTGATTGTATGGCCTCTATCAGGCGGACCTTAGTCTCCAGAGAGACACTGTTGTTCTTCAGTATTTCGGAGAGGTCCCTAACCGCAGACTTTCCCATCGCAATACGTTTGATTTCCTGGCTACTGGTGCCAAGAGTGTTGACCGTGGAGCCGAGCAAACTGAAGCTGTGAACAATCTCAATCTCTTCACCATCCATCCTGATGCTACCGATTGGTCCAGTGGTGAGAATTTTTGTCTTCTTGGCATTGAGCCTCAGTCCATATTGAAGGCTGCAGTCCTTGATCCTCTGCAGTAAGTGCATGAGGTCCTCCTCAGTTTCAGTGAGCAAGGTTGTGTCATCTGCATAACTCAGATTGTTGATAGATGGTCCACTAATATTAATGCCACGCCTCTCCTCATAGAGCCCCGCCTCTCAGATAATCTGCTTTGCATACAGGTTGAAAAGGTATGGAGACAGGACACAGCCCTGACGTACACCCTTCCCAATTTTGAACCATGCAGTGTTGCCCTGCTCTGTTCTGACGACTGCCTCTTGGTCCAAGTACAGGTTTCGCATTAGCACGATTAAATGTTCTGGGATTCCCAATCTTCTCAGAGTCAGCCACAGTTTGTTATGATCCACGCAGTCAAATGCCTTTGCATAATCAATGAAACACAGATAGACATTCTTCTGGTATTCTCTGCTTTCAGCTAAGATCCGTCTAACATCAGCTACAATATCCCTAGTACCACGACCCCTTCTAAACCCAGCCTGGACTTCTGGCAGTTCTCTGCTGATGTACTGTTCCAGTCGTTTTTGGATAATCTTCAATAGAATCTTGCTTGCATGTGAAATCAATGATATTGTTCTGTAGTTCCCACACTCTGTTGGGTCGCCCTTCTTTGGGATGGGAACAAATATTGACCTCTTCCAGTCAGTTGGCCAAGTGGTTGTTCTCCAGATTTCTTGGCACAACTTGGTGAGCACATCCACGGCAGCATCTGTTAGCTGAAATATGTCAATTGGTATACCATCTATTCTGGGGGCCTTATTTTTTGTTATTTCCTTCAAAGCAGCTTGAACTTCTGCCTTCATCACCATAGGCTCTGGCTCAAATGCTATTTCATTAAATGCTTCTGTATCTGCCAATTCCTTTTGGTACAATGACTCAGTATATTCCTTCCATCTTCTTTTGATACCTCCCGGATCATTTAACATTCTGCCTAAAGCATCCTTGATTGTAGCAACTCGAGGTTTGAATTTGCTCTTCAGTTCCTTGAGCTTAAGAAATGCTGAACAAGTACAGCCCTTTTGATTTTCCAACTCTAGCTCCTCGCACATTAGAAAAGAAAATTTAGAGATACTGAGATGATTCTTGATTAGTTTTTGTTTCAAAGTAGAATAAACTAACTGGACAGAAACTACTAAAGAGGGAAGCGGAATCAATAGCAAGTTTTAAAAGATAAAAAAGATGAAAGAAACACCTGATTGTTGCTGATAGAAATGATGCCAAAAAAAAAAAAAAAGTAGGGATGTAGGTTAATAGTGTATTGTTAGAACCATGAGGTTGAATTTTAAGAAATCATAAAATTGGAAGCATGGATCAGCTATGGTAATACACTAAAAGACAAGAATGAATTGGGTAAAGATGGTAACAAGTAATTAAGAGTTGGTGGAAGGATTTTATCACCAAATAAGTGGAAATTAATTGAAAATAAGGGAGAACGGAAAAAAGGTTTATTCCTATCTGATAATAGGGAAGAAGATATCAAGCATTAAGTAAGTATAAAACATTTGCATTAAGAGAGTGAATGGAGTAGGCCCACTTAAAGTCTTGGCCATGAATCTGAAGTACAATCAGGTACTAATGGAAAAGCAGAGATTCAACTAGGTAGTGGTTTTTGCAATGGAAGTACTATAGTGATAAAGTGAGAGAATGTAGAGGTGTCAAGGATATACATAAGGGGAAATTATGATTGACCACAGAATTCAAATGAGTAAGAGCACAGTGTTATTTACTATGGGGATAAAAGGAGTAGAATGCTGAGGAACAATGAAAAGATAAAATAACCAATACACTAAAGATTTCAATGGAATCAAATGATTATTAGAATCATAGTATGAGAAGGAGACAAGAGTGATCAGTGAGCAGGGGAGGGCCAAACTTAAAATTATGAAAGGATTTCAAGTTCTTATATGTAGTGGTCAAAAGTATGACTATAGAAGTAAGTTGCTGAGGGAGAGCAAAAGAAAATTACTGGAGGAGAAAAATTCAAGAAGCTTATAGGATTTTGGAAGCATCATTATTAAAATAAAATTAAAATGCCAAACTATGACAATAGTAAATACTGGAGCTTGACTGTAATCTGGGAGCTAATATTAAGGTGGATGACTCTAAGGTTGAGCAGATGACAGTAACAATGAGTGACTGACAATAAGAGATTAAAAACAATAAACTTGTAGAAAAAAATTCTATACAAATGGAGTAGAAAAGTAAAACTTACTCAGGAGAGTTCAGATTGAGGCCTAATGTTGTTAAGTCACTTCCTAAAGCAAGGTGTACCATTCCTGGATCTGTCTCTGCTGCCCTGATAAATGTTAACAGGCCAATCATTCCAAATTGGTCCGTCACCATCCCTTGAGGAATGTTAGTAACCCGACCTGGATAAGAAGAATACAGTCTTTTTTTATCTTTGAGGAAAAGTAAAGACAATGTATTTTATAATATTATTGACAAATGTATAGAGTCCCACCATCAGGTAACACCTGGATCCCTTTTTTCTGCTGGTTATTATTTTGTGTAGTTGAACTTTTATCACCGGGGAATTTGGGTCCATCTGTACTTGAAGTTGTCTTGCCAGATGTATTCAAATTCTAACACATTAAAAAAGAAAGAAAGAAAAGACATTAAATTTAAGGTGTAAAAATTCAAGTATACATACTCAGGCTCTGATATTTATTCCATTTCAGTTGGGAGTAAATTATTAGCTATTTTTCAAGCACAGGTAATAATTTACTACCCATATTCAAACTATTTATCTTTTTTTTCTATTATAGTTGGTAGTAAATTATTGCCTGTTTTTCAAGTATTACATGAAATTCTTTTGTTTCCACAACTGTCTCAGGGTATACAAATCCTTTATCATTTATAGTTGAGTATTTAAAGGACAAGAAAAACATCTCAGACCTTCAGTTATGGGGGGGGCAAATCACACACATACACAACGTACATACAGACATATTTTAAATATATAGGCATGTATAGATATTAGGACTTTATATTTGGGATAAACATGACATTAAACTCTTCAACACTTTCATTTTAGAATAGAAACTAAATATAGTACCTTATCTAAAATTTTACTATAATGACCTTCAAGATAAATTAGAGTATTTGAACTTTCTTAATTTATACTTATTTTAATTCTTACCCAACAATTTTACTTATCAATTACTTTAAAAATTATATACAAACTTTTTTTTTTCTCTTTTTGCTATTTTCAGTGAAATGTGGAAGAAGTAAATACAATCATTAAATTAGAAAAAAAGAAGCTGAGTTGGCTGAATCAACACAGGAATAAAAATGTGTATAAAGATTCTTCAAGGAGAAAACTTACTCAAGAAAAATACAGCTCCTTAGAAGGCTATAATATCAAACTTCATGGGATCCAGCTGACAGGGACTACAATAAAAGTCTAAATTAACTCTGAGAAGTTCAACAGAAATTGACACACCTATATGAAATAGGAAAAACATAGGCTACCTTCTATGTTATAAAGAAAGGTTTTCCACATTCTTCAGAAGTTAGATTATTATTGATTTTCAAAGATATACAGTTTATAATAGTATTTATTTACTCCTTTACACAGTCAATAAAAATATTATACTAGAAATCTGAGGAGAAAAATCTACACCACTCACTTACACAATACTCAGTTACTTACAGATTTACTGTCATCATTACTTGATGTTGGATCTTTATAGCTGGAACCAGGTAATGCCGGGAAATCTTCGTTGTGTATTGAAAAGTCCTGGGATTGCTCATTTGCTGGCTTCGTTACCATTCCAACTATGTAATGAAAATAACCCAAAGAATGACAATTGATATTTTTGTTACCATTTATAAAAATTTAACTTGCCTCATAATATACAGAAGATATTTTTAATCCTATAAGTGTACTTAAAAAAATTAAAATGTACTAAAAACCTAGTATTCAGAATAATGAAGAAATAAATATCATATACTTATCATCTCATTATACAAAATAATACAAAGGAAAGAAGTGGTAATCCTGTTATACAACTAAGGTTATACAACTCAACTCTATGTGACTGAGTTGGTTCCAACTTACAGTAGTGTTCCAGAACATTTTCAAAGTTTTACAGGGTAAACTGCTCATCCTTCTCCTATGGAATTACTGGTGGAATTAAGTCACCAGAAACACAGCGTCTCTTGTTTAGCAGCTTAACTCACTACAGATTACACAATCTGAGCTCCTTAAAAATCAACTCACTGCCATCAAGTCAATATAATTCATAGCAAAGCTCCACTGGGTTGCCCAAGTTTATAATTTATTGTAGTCCCTGTCAGCTGGACCCATGGTTTTCCAAGTTTCCCATCTTTCTTTTGTGGAGTCAATGGTGAATTTGAACCCCTAGAAATGAATGGGACACTTGACGGACTATGCTATGAGAGCCTATAATGTTTTATAAAGATATTTAATGATTTTATATAGGTAATAATTAAAAATTCTAAGTAACTTGCTTACTTTGAGTATTTGACTAGATATTTATAAACCTCAGTAACAAGCAAAACGAAATGAACACAAAGAAGTTAAAAAGAGCATGTCAATATTCTACTTGAAAGTGACTTACAAAGTCAACAAACTGAAATAAATTATACAACTACTCCGTATTATTTCACCTTTTTTGGATTCCGTTTTATAGATGTAAAACACTTAAGATCTGAGTAATAATTCTTCCACTAGGGATTAGTAAGGCCTTACTGAGAAAAATTTAAAAAACCCAATTGTGGCTATACACAATTTAAGAAATCATATATATGAAGATACTTGAGATGTTTCAAGAGAGCAACAGACGTGATAATGGGGATGAAAAAAGGGACCTATGATGAAAGGTTAAAAAAAAATGTTAGAATCTGAACCAAGAATAAAGTAGTTAGGTATTCAACCTCCAGAGCAGATATTTTTGTTATTTAAGGAACACTAATTTGGAAAGTCAGAATATGAACCAGTAAATTTTCCCAGCATATATTTTTTCTTTTCACATTTGGCATAATAAAAACACTTATTAGCTGAAAAAAAGAAAAAAAAATTCTTAGAAAATAGCTTAGAAAAACCAATGAGCCAGAGCCCTCTATTCTTTAAGTTCACTGTTTCTGTAATGGTTCCTATCAGATTTTCCTCAAAGGAAACTAGATAAAATGGATAAAAATAGAGAGCATTGACATTGCTGTTCTACTGTTTTCCTGTTTGAGTACTTATGGTATAGACTGGATGTTTGTAAAATATTAACTGTATTATGCTGAAATAATTATTGTATTAAGGAGGGTGGATGCTATGTCGATGAGCAGGAATATATAAGTGGGCATGTGAGCCTATCCACAAGGGGTATGGCTTTCTACCATTCCACAAGGGTGCTGGACAGTCTTGCCACAAATTGAGCAAACCAGAGTGAGAAACAGACAGATCTTTTGGCACTACTGAAAAGAAAGCAAGACAGCTACTTCTACAGCAGCACCAGCTACAGCCAAACTGGAGACTTGATGTGAGATGGGACTATGGTGGAGGGAGAGTCTATAGTAGCAGAACTGTGTTGGACAACTGGGAGGGCAGCACTGAGAACTTGAGAGCACCAAACCGTGAGGACTGAGGCTGAAGTGCCTGTGTACACATTTTGGGTGCTATCTTGACTGAGTTGCATTATTAATCTACATTATAACTTTTGACTTCCCCAATTTGGTTCTGTGTGGTCTGTAAGCTACTGGATCAGATTTTGGACCCAGCAAAGCAGTAAAATTGGTGCTGAGATGAACAGAAAGAGATACGAGTGTTAGGGACATGTGTGACCTCCTGGGAGTTGTTTTAGTACTACTGATGCTGTTGACAGTGACAAGTGCCCTTTGTGAGGTTGGTAAAGGTCAGATATGGCCATTCCCACATGGATCTTGCTCTTTTTACACAGTCATTTCCCACCTCTATCTTTTCATTTCACTATTAATCAAACTTCTTAACATTTAGAGGCAGAGAACAAAGATGATGAAGGACATTAATTCTCACCAAGGAGCTATACAAACTATAGATGGTTCATGAATAGCAACTAACAAGGAGGGAGGGGCAATATAATTGTACTATTTCCCTCAGGTGGCTTTGGCAGTCTAGTGGTAATGAGCTGCACTGCCAACCCAAGAATCAACCACCTGCTCCATGGAGGAAAGATGGGCAATTTCTTCTGCTTTGGAAAACTTGCAGCAGGGTCAGCTATGAGTTGGTTCCAAATTGACAGCAAATAACAAGATTTCTTCCAGGGAACATTTGCCAGTGCTGACAGACACTGTAAATTAGTAGTGCTAACTGGCATCTGATGGACAAAAATCAGAAATGCTACTGAACATTAACCATGCACAGAACAGCCTCCCAACACAAAAAAATACGCAATCCAAAACATCAATAGGACATGTCAATAGAAGTTGAGAAAGTTTACCTTAACAAAAAAATCTTGAATGTGTGATCAGCACAGATGTAGTCTTTAAAATACATGTGATTTAAGAGAAAACACAGACCACAAATAATCAAGTTTGTTTTATGTGCTGTCGAGTTGCTTGCGACTCATAGTGACCCTATGTACAACAGCCCTAAATACTGCTCTTTCCTGTGCTAGTTTCACTGTCTCTGACACATCCACCCCGATTATGCCAGTGACTGAATCAATCCACCTCACAGAGGGTCTTCCCCTTCTGCGCTGTCCCTCCACCCTCCCAAACATGAAGATCCTCTCCAAGGACCGGTCCAAAGTATGTCAGATGAAGGTTCCGAATCCTTGCCTCCAAGGAGCAGCCTTTTTAAACCCTCTCAAGGATGAAACTGTTTGTTTTCTCAGCAGTCCATGGTACATTCAATACTCTTCTCCAGCACCACAGCTCAAAGGCATCACTTCTCCTATCCTCCCTAGTCATTTTCCAACTCTCTGGCACATAACAATTGATTGCAAAGACCATGGCCTCTATCAGGTGCACCTTGCCTCCAGAGAGACACCATTGCACTTCAGTATTTTGGAAAGGTCCCTCATAGCAGACTTTCCCATCACAATACGTCTTTTAATTTCCTGACTGCTGGTGCCAAGAGTGTTGACTGTGGAGCCAGGGAAACTAAAGCTGTGAACAATCTCAATCCTGATTCTACCAATTGGTCCAGTGGTGAGAATCTTTGTCTTCTTGATATTGAGCCTCAATCTACATTGAAGGCTGCAGTCTTTGACCTTCTGCAGCAAGCGCTTCAGGTCCTCCTCAGTTTCAGCAAGCAGGGTTGTGTCATCTGCATAATGCAGACTGTTGATGGATCTTCCACCAATCCTGATAACACAGTTTTCCTCATAGAGCCCAGCCTCCCAGACAATCCGTTCAGCATATAGGTTGAAAAGGTATGGAGATAGGACACATCCCTGGTGTACACCCTCCCCAATTTTGAACTACGCAGTGTTTCCTTGCTCTGTTCTGATGACTGCCTCTTGGTCCAAGTACAGGTTTCACATTAGCACAATCAAGTGTTCTGGGATTCCCATTCTTCTCAGAGTCAGCCACAGTTTATTATGATCCACACAGTCAAACGCCTTTGCATAATCAATGAAACACAGATTGACATTCCTCTGGTATTCCCTGCTTTCAGCTAAGATCCATCTAACATTAACTACAATATCCCCAGTACCACAACCTCTTCTAAACCCAGCCTGGACTTCCGGCAATTCTCTGCTGACGTGCTGTTTCAGTTGTTTTTGGATAATCTTCAGCAGAATCTTGCTTGCATGTGAAATCAATGATATTGTTCTCTAATTTCCATACTCTGCTGGGTCACCCTTCTTTGGAATGGGAACAAATATAGATCTCTTCCAATCAGTTGACCAAGTGGCTGTTCTCCAGACTTCTTGGCACAACTTGGTGAGCACATCCCGGACAGCATCTGTTAGTTGAAATACGTCAATTGGTATACCATCTATTCCTGGGGCCTTACTTTTTGCTATTTCCTTCAAAGCAGTGAAATAAAAATTTCTGAGTATCAATAAGCACTTCATTTTGGGTCTCTGGACAAATGAAGTTTCTTTCAGCAATTTTTATGACATTATATACATCTGTATTTATATAAATATAATCCCACAGCAATCTAGTTAATTTTGACCCATAAGGCCCCTGTGTGACAATGAAAATCTGCTCCACGGCTATAAATCTGCTCCATTTCCATGCCTATAAATCTTTGCAGAAGCAGATAACCCTACCTTCCTGCTGCTGGGCAGTGTGGGCAGATTCAAACTGCCGACCTTTCAGTCAGCAGCCTAGTGCTAACAAACTATGCCAACAAACATATGCCTGTATGCATATACTGTAAAGTTTCTACTGGACAACATTTTTAAAATGTAATTACCATATGGAGCTCTTCCAGCCAAGGGATTTATTAATGGAGTTGGATTACCACTTCCTTCCCTTCTGTTTCGGTCTGCTAACGCTGGGAAATCGGAAAGATCCAATCCTGTTACGTTTTCACTTCCATCTACATAATAAGAAAAAATAATAGTTATCAATTCTACAAATATTCTAAAAGAGATTATAAAAGCTAAATATAAAATAATTTTAAAATAAAATAAAGTATCAGTGACAGTGTCTTCTTCCTAAATAATGTTATATAGTAGATGGTCCATAAATACTCTGGACTGATTTCATGTGAAAGTATTTCATGAGCAATTCAGCAAAGCAATATGCAATTAGCATGATAAAAATATGAACACCTAAAGACACACGGCAGAATATGGGGAGTAATGTGATGCATTATGGCAAACTAAAATTATAGCTTACTTGCTAACAAGATTATTGAAAATACTTAATCTGCTTTTCTTTAATAATTTTCTCTAGATGGAGGATATAGATTTGGAATACCTGGAGCTTTATATATAGGTGTGACAATGAAAGTGTCTCCAGTACATGGCCAAAAAAATATGTATGTGGGACAGAAGTCTTATGAAGTAATGCCATTTAATTTACTTGTCTGATTAAAGAAAATGTGCAAATAATTTTAGCAGTTAGGTAAAAGTATGTGCTGATGAACAGGTAGGAAAGGGGAGTAATAGATAAAGCCCAGAAGCATAAATTCATATTACACAGTAGGCGCTCAATAAATATTTATTAAATGAATAAATGAAATTTTGTCCATTTTAAAGAAAAACCTTATGTCCTTTTATGAATTAAAAGTTAATATATCTTCTTTATTTTATCTATTCCAATCATCTTGATTTCCTCAGTTTTTATTATTCTTAGAACTTTACATTTTCAAGTTTTAAAGAACTTAATGTTTTACCTAAGTTTCAGTTTAAACTGTATCACCTTTGTTTAATCTGTTTTTACCCAATGGAACATTAATAATTTAAAATTTATGTTGTACCTTTCACAAATCTTTTTTCAAACTAATACTTGAAAGAATCTCAGAAAACATCTGTTACCTCAAAGTTACTATCAAGATTATTTATAGGAAAACAACAGATTATTCTAACAGTCCCAAACAGGTGGCAATAAAATTAAATTACAAAA
>NW_006399797.1:17722511-17734358 GCF_000299155.1 Elephantulus edwardii | reverse complement strand
TTATTTAAGACTATATTTTAGATTTTTTAAAAAGTACTTGAACTCTCAACTTTCTATTTTTAAGATATAAATTTACAACTTTAAGAAAAACTATACTTAGCTAAAAATGAATTTTTAAAATAATTCTAAAATTTTATAACATTACAGAAAACCATAATACAAATGTAAAATGATACTGTCAGACACACTGCTAATTTATATCCATCAGGGAGGAGAATAGAAGTACCAATTAAACTATGATAAGCAGCTTGATTTTATTGGCTGAAGGCATGAAACGTATACATATATATACACACATACATATATCTATAACAAAAAAATGAATATAAAACGTTACGTAATTTTAAATCTTGAAGAAATAACTAACTAAAAATCCTAAAGTTTGGCATTTCTTCCATATTTTTAAATCTCTTCTATTTATCAAAGGTGTTAGCTGAACATTGACAATTAAAAACTAAATGTCAATAGCCACAAATAATATTTCCCTCCCTAAATTTCTCATGCTTCTAAATATGTTTCATTTCACTGATGAAACTTTCATGTTCCAATTCCTTGACATATTTCTACCTCAACAATCTACTGAATTTTGTATTCATGAGGATAACATCATGCTTCCTCAGGAAAGGGACTGGAAGGCAGAGGTACAGGGGGAAAAACTGAAGCAGCACATCAACAACTGTTTGTTCTCTTCTGTCTGAAGCAGTTGATAAAAGAAACACAGAAACAAGAACTCTCTATTTTTCCAATCAGAACTGAATTTCTATATAACCAAATATTGAGTTGTGTACATAAAATTGAACCAATAACTCCTAAAAAGTTAAAAGTGGCAAATGTAAATGTTCCATGTAACTTTTAGAGTTCCCTTCAATTTGCATCTCTATAGTCAAAATACAACTACCTTGCTTAAACAGCATTTTCACACCATGGTAAAGTTGAGGATAAGAAAAACTCCGGAAGAAAAAAACCCCAACAAAAAAGATTCTAAGGCATAGATACATATCATGTTCTCAATAATTCCAGTACTGTGATAAAAATCACTACACTATTAACACATCACCGAGAGCTGGACAATGACTAGAGATGATCTTAAGAAAATTGATGCGTCTGAGCTGTGGTGCTGGATAAGAATTCTGAATATACCATGGACTGCCAGGAGAACAAACGAAAAGGTTCTTCCTAGAGAGGGTGAAGCCAGTCTGTTCCTTGGAGGCAAGAATACTGAAGCTTCATCTGACTTACTTTGGGTATGTTGCAAGGAGGCACCTGGTCCTTGGAAAGGGTTATCATGCTTGGAAGGGTGGAAGGTCAAAGAAAGAGAGGGAGACCATCGATGAGATGGATTGATTCAGTGACTAGGTTAATGAGGGTAGGTGTGTCAAAACACACTGAAGTTGGCACAGACTAGAACAGGGTTCAGGGCTGTTGTACATAGGGTTGCTATGAGTCACAACCAACTCCATGGTACTTAACAACAACAACAACCTTACCACATCAAATGAAAAGCAAAACGAACCAATATACAGTGTATATTAAATCCTATCCTTGTCAAAATGGGTCACAAATTAAATCCTACTACTTAGCATTGTGAAAAACCTAAAGCGAGTATGCTGAATGGCTTTCTATCATAATAAAATAAAAAGGAAAAAAAAGATCGTGTTCTTTAAAGAATACTATCTCCATATTAAGCTTACCTGTTCCATTAAAAATGTTACTTGATAAGGAGTTATTCATTCCAAATGCCTGATTTCTGTTCATTCCAAATCCAGACATACTGGGTACACAGAAAATAATTTTAGATATATGGTAAGAACACTAACTTTCAGATGAAGAAAAACAAGAGTGTACACTTTTGATCTCCTCATGTAAAACAGTAAGTTTAAAAACCAATATTATTTGCCTATATTTAATCTTAATTTTTACTTAAAAATTTCCTCTGAAGTCTATCCATTAAAAAAAAACACACAGAAAACAACAACAACAAACAAAAAACTAGGAAGCAAAATGTCTAACTGAAAAAAAAATTTTAAACCCCCAGTTTTATACAAACCCAGATAAAAACAGGGATTAAAGATTACCAGCTTGGGTACTTGGGGAGTCATTACCTCTGAAACTAATCTCAAAAATATGCAGACTACTACAGTTATTCTTCCCCCAAATACTTCCCTACTGGTGAAGACTGCTATAGCTGTTTTCTGACATAGTATCTGCCCTTTTCAAATCAGACTACACACTCAGTGTCATAACCAATTCTGTATTCACTGACCTTATTCAAGGAGCACAAAACAGGCACTCAACAAATGTGGGGGTTAAGAATTAAAATGGTTTAAAATAATTCAATGTTTGAAAACAATTAAAGCATATTAAAATATAGTTAACTTTGAGCTAGTTAAACAAACAAAAAAATCTGCCCTTAGTGTCCCTAGCTCTCAACTGATGCAAAACTGGTATCTAGTAAATAGTTATAAATGCTTGTGGTTTTGCATAAGCCTGATGATGGGAGGAAAGGGGGAAAAAAAAATCAAAACAAAACAAAAGGCTGTACTCAAGTAAAGACCAGAAGTAATCAAGAATATCAATAAGAAATGTTAATGAAAATTGTACACATTAACTGTGCATTTTAAACATCAAATTATCTTCTGATAAAGACAGTTAAATAACATGTCAGTATTTTGAATAGGATTAATCTGTTTGAAATCGATGGAGTGGTTCGCGGGGGGTGTTTTTTTGCCAAGTCTGTATAACTATGAAAATCAGTATTTTCATAAAATATTCACATGGTAAAACAACACTCTATGGAAGACTGAAAAAGTTAATTGAAATTCTGGTTTAATAATGTTAGAATGGCTGATAATACAGGTACCCACAAACACTGAATAAGTGTTTAGTGATGATAACAGTTTCTAACAAAAACAACATATTATTAGGAGAAATAAGCAGTATTTCCAAAGACAATGTAGTTAAAAAGAAAAACCATTAAAACATGAAAAGTACGGAAAGGCAAGAACTTAAAATTTACACTAAATGAACACTACTAAAAGAATGCACGAAGAGATGATTAAGATTAAGAAATAAGAATTTTTACAATGTTTACATAGTTTTAAAAAATTAGAAGAACAGTGAAATTACAGAAAAAAAGGACAGGTAAAAAGAATTGGTTTATGGAACAGGCACTATATAGGAAATGTGCTAATACTATTTGTGTTCAAGAACTATGAGATATCAAGAAAATCAAATGAGTATAATAAAAATCAGATTAAAATCCTTTCATTTTCTACGATTCGCTATTTTAAAAAAAGTTTATCAACCATAAATACTACTTTTCTAAGACAGATTTATACTGAAGACCTAACTTATGTAGATGTTACCCAAACAGCTTGAAAATCTTAATAAAATGTTTTATTAGTCTCATTATTTGCACTGTACATGAGATTGAGAACCAAAATGAACGAAAACACAGCAGTTTATCTTCTTGCTTTTAATCCTCAAATATGATTCTATTTTCAAATAATTTGGTCTCACAATAAACTAATTTTACTCAATCTACAAAGCACAATATTTGCCTAAGTCTTTAACAAAACTAAGGCAAGGTGAGAATAGTCAAATATGTCTCTCTAGTCCTACTTAAAAGTCTAAAACTTATTACAGAGGCAGGCAACTTCATTTAATTGAAAAAAATATCTATCAACAAAAATTTACCTGGTATAGCAACCCAAGAATAATCGCTTTTTACTAGCAATAATTATGTTTTAGTTGCTGCATCCTAAAATGAAACTGAGTTGCAAAAGAATCTATTTTCAATTTGGAATGTAATGATGTGGAACAGAAAGAGAATCTCTGATCATAAATATATGATGCAACACTTATGACACAGAAACAAAGACTCAAGAATAGAGAAATGGATAATGAAAAGGTAAATTTGAGGACACTTATAAAAACAATTATACAAAGTATCAATAAACATCTTACCTGTTCACAGTAAAAGGCTGCCGAGAAGGTTGCTGCTTTGGCATACATATTATGCTTGGCGAGCTTCTGTTGGGGCTACCTAACCCTGAACTGCTCATATTATTTGTCCTGCTAGGAATTCCAATGCCCTGACCAACCTGGGAGTGGTTCATCATGTTCCTAGGATTCATAGGCAAAATACCCCTGAAAAAGAAGTCCATCACACTAAATAAGCTTGCTATAATTACTCATAAAAATTCTCTATGAAATCAAGTGGTTCAACCCTACACTCTTAAACTACTTTCAAACTGCATAATTAATTTTAAATGAATTCTTGGTCCAATTATTATAGTTATTTGGAAAGAAAAATCAAAGTAAACAAAGAAAAAGGAAAAAAGAGTGGAACCAGTAGAGGTGATAGCAACTGGTATGACTAGGATATAAAATATAAATGTATTTTACATTTATATAACTGACATCCTAAATGTGTCATTCTATGTTCTTACTATCCATAATCTATCTTATTTGTTTTATTTCAATCTTACTATAGCAAAAGACAATTTACAAGAGAGAAGTAATTCAAATTATCTAGGGAAAATTTTTGAAAAAGGTACCCAGGTAGTGATTAACACGTGATGTCCACCAAAGTTGATAACAACTGTGCTTGTTATAGGATAAAACCATTTTTTACTACATTTAACAATTTACAATAAAACAAACACAGGTTATCTGGTTTTCTGCCTCAGTCAGAGATAATGAATCAGAGCGCCATATATATTATCTTATTGAAGACTAAAAAGATCGCTTAGTCTACAAAGATACATTCTGAGAAATATTCTGGTCCATCAATAAATACCTGCTTGGAGATGGAGGCGTATGAAGTGACATTGTTGGTACCCCTGTTGTTGGCGTGACGTGGCTCGGTAACTGAGTGCCTTGTGATAAGCTGCGATTTAACTGAGGGGTATTGTTGCTCATCCCCCTCATTGGAAGGCCTAGTGCACCTAATAAAAAAAATTCAGAAGAAGAAAATTCATTGCCATCGGGATTGAAATTGTGTCATCTATCTTTTGGAGTTGGCAATGTAAACCATTTTTAAATGACCTGCCATGTAATATGCAAACCTTATATGGATATAGTAAATTCATTCCAAATGGATTCTGGTTTATGACAAAATCATGTTGTAGTCTGCAATTTATTACGAATAAATAGTTCTTTCCTATTTTTCCACATCTTTATTTTACAATTAACTATTTCTGTAAATGACTGGAACCTATCAGATAACTTATAATTTAATCAAAACATGTACAAGCAGAACTGTTAAGAACCATCTCATGTGTTCTGTTTTTAACTTAAAATTGATATACAAAGATTTTACTTTGCTGAAGTAGTTTTACTTTTCAAATGATCCTTTTAATTCATATTTAAGAAATATCTTTGCTGTTATTTCTACATTGTCCTCAATGTTACAATTTTTACAAACCAAAATATTTGAAACACTGCACAAAATTTAATGTGTAACAATTCTACCTTAATACTTCTGGGTGATGGATATGTTTCCAAAGATGTATTTTTAAAGACCACCAAGATTTACCACCCAGATGTAATGCATAAATCAAATTGGATAAACTTATTTCATAGGTGTGCTACAATATTCCCTGTCTTTTATTTAGGTGATATAGAAGAGTATTATTTTCTTATTAACCCAGTAAATTATTATGGATGTGTAATATCTTATATGTTTATTTTTATTCTTCACTGTAAAACAAAACTGTTCAGCTGTTACATACATTGTCATCATATCTGCCTATGACTGTCTTCTTTTTCTGACTTGTACCATTTAATACTTTCGCTAATATGCCATAGAATATACATCATCCAATCTAGTTTATTTTGAATTGGAGGTTAAGCAAAAGTGACAGAGTGAGAGTTACATAAGGATATAGATGACTTTAAGAAATCTAATTGCCATCAAGAGAATTCCAACTCATGGTGAATCCACATGTGTCTAGAGTGTGCTTGACTAGTTTTTCAATGGTTCATTTTCAGATCATCAGACCTTTATATCAAAATGCCTTGAGGTAAATGTAAGCTGTTAATCTTAATAAAGTAGTTGAGTATTTAATGGCCTGCATGCCTAGAGACTTCAGATGACTTTGGAGTTGCTGTGTAGCATAGCATCAGAACCAATCCACAGATGACCCTCCAGAGGATTTTCAGAGGCAGTAAACTGAACAGGAGTTTATTACACATCTGTCTGTCTATTTATCGCACAAGGAGTTGCTAGTGGATTTGAACCATACAGTTTTTCATTGGCAGTGCAATTCCTGACCACTAAGCAGTCAGAGCTCCTCTTTATTACTTTAGTCCTAGGGATCAACAGTGTCTTTCTGGCCCCAACTCCTTTTTGGGTTAAATTTAGGTCTAAGTATTCAAAAGATCTAAAAATTTCAAAACTCCAACTACCAAATACTGGTACACATAAATGCCATAAGCTTCTTGGTATAATCATGCATTCCTTTCTAATCTATGGCTAATACATGAATCATAAAAATTTCAGTGAAACCTGTAAAAACTGGAAGCTGTGTAAGGCAGAACTATGTCAAAAAAGGAAATAGCAAACGTTTTTCATTAATAAAGTGTGACAGAAAAGTGGCTATGAGTACACTTGGTAGAAGACAGAAAGCTCTGAAGATGTGAAAAAACAAAGCAGTCAAGTTCTAGCTTTCAGTTTGTTTTAGTGGCTTCAGAACTCAATTTGAGCCAATCTCTGTCTCTCAACCAAGTGTACACAATGAGCTCAAACCTACTATATTTTTAGTGCAGTCTTTTGAGTCATAAGTCATGCAGAGTCAAGATCTGCATTTTGTTCAGTCCTTTGAAAGGAAATGGCCAAGATTAAACACTGGTCTAATTACTGCATATGTCAACCTGGTGACACTAAGAATATTTATCTCTACAGTGATATCCTCGGATCTTGAGTTTAAATAAAGAATAAGAGATTGAAAATCAACTATATAAGACCTCTTCATAAGAAAAGAGGGTTTTTTCCTCTTAGGTCAAGGACCTAAGTAGTTTTGCCCCAACAATCAAGATGTTTCCATAAGAAACTATCAGCATGATACCTTTCACTACACTCATCATTGAATATCTACTAGAATCTCAGCATTGTGCTGTGAATAAGATGGGAAAAGTTCCTAGCCTATGGAGTTTACATTCTACTCTACACAAAACATGGTACCCTAAAGTCAGCTATAGTTACAAATTTTCCACAGAAAATGTGTTTCTCACAGATTGCCAACAAAAATAATGACATTATAGAATAAAAAAAGACCTTAAAGATCATTTAGTCCAATGTATACATTATACATATGAGGAATCTGAGTATCCAAGTTGACACAAAAAACCAGGACTACAATTTAGATCTCGTCACTTTTAGTGTTCTATAAGACAGCATTATGGGAGGCCAATATACTACAAGAACAACACATTTAAGTGCTCAACAAACTGCAAGGCATCATCTAATTTTGTTCAGCTCCCTTTCATTTTGTAATTGTTCAAATCTTTTTTTGAAAGCTGTCAATTCGTATGGTCTATTCTCTCATATCTCCTTATCTGTCAGTATTATTTCCTCTAGTTCTACGATTTCTTTCTATTTTTACTTTATACCATCTTTATTTTAAAAACGACATACTACTCTTTGTGGCACTCTTCTAATAAACCCTGTAAGAGAGTCACATTCAGTTTTATCCACTTCGATAACCCAAATCTATTATCCTATTTTGTATCATAAAAATATGTTCAAAGATAGAGTCAGAGCATAGCAATATAACTTTTGGAGGAAACTTCCTGAAAACTGGATAAGGCTACTTATGTTTCATTAAAGACTGACATACTTGAGTTATTCAGTGTTAAAAATAGAGGAATAAAGTGCAGGATAAGAAAAAGTGAAGATTATTGTTCACTTTTTATTTTACTTTTTAAAATTAATCCACCTTGATTTCAAGAAAAGAGATAAAATTCAAAAGATATACTGTGAGAAAATAGAGTCCATTATTTTAAACTGGATCATCAACCATTAATACTTCTAATTTACCTGTTTTTAATTTCATTTGAAAATTAGAGAAAATTAATAGCACTATATATAAAAACATACAGATTTATTTTTAGAAAATAAAATATACGAAGTCAGAAGATTTGAGTTACTTGACTAACACTATGACAAATGGGTGAGAAAAAGAGGAAAAACTTAATCTCCGATTAGTATAAATAGCAACAGTTAACCAAAAATGTTTTCCAAAATCAAATGTCAAGAAGATGACATGCAAACAAAAAAAAAAACAGTGCACCAATATTTCTGATGTAAAGGGACTAAAACAGGTTTTTACAAAAGCTAACATTTATGTATGAACTTATGTACGAGTAGGCAACTAGCAGGATAACAGAACCATGTTATTTTGCCTCAGTTCTTCCTTATAATCTTATAGAGAAGATATGCATCCTCCTCTTAAAGAGAAGGAATAAGGAAATGTATAAAACAGTTAAAAAGATTGTAATTATAAATAAAAATTTTCTTTACACTTGACAAATAATCAAGAAAAAACAATATTAGGAAGAATATCTGAACATATAAAATTCAGATTCCTATCTCAGTGCTAAACACTCAAAGAATTAAATGACTGATAATTTTTCAGAAATCCCAAGAATATTATACAAGAAATGATTCAAGAATTATTTTCATACACAAACCAATTAACAACACCTTTTGAAATACTAAAGACACTTTTTAAGGAACTCTGATGGCCTAGTGGCAAGAAGCAGCACTGCAATCCCCGAAGGCATGCTGTTCCAGTCAACCAGCTGCTCCATGGCAGAAGGATGGGCAATCTCCTCCTGTGCAATTGTCTCTGAAAATCTGCCAAAGGGTCAGCTATGGGTCCCTTCTGACTTGATGATAACAACTCAACCATAATGGTATTCTTTATTCAACTTTTTTGCGGCTAAACAATATTAATAATCCAAGTAGAACAGGAACTCATTCATAGCACTAAATCCATTTATTTCACTGCCATTTAGTCGGAATAGATGAACCGCTGAACCCTCCACTGGGTTTCCAAGGTTATAAACTGCTCAAGAAGTGACTGTCCATCTTTATCCTCAAAAGCCACTGGTAGATTCAAATGGACAGAAGTGTGGCCTTTGGGTTAGCAGTGCAACTCTTTACGAATTACTATCAAATATTCCAAATTCCAGAAACTCCTTTAAGGAAAAGGAAAGAAAAATGTAGAATCTATTCAAGGGAGCTAAGTGTCTGCTTCTCCATCCCTAAGAAATTAGATCCATGTTAAGAACTATACTGTCTAAAAAGGACAAATTCCCTAAATGATTGCACCTTCCAACTACTGTTCAATCTGTCCTACATATACTTAGCTGCTTCACCATCCCTAACAACTTATCTTTTCATGTAATTTCCCTTATTATAATCAATGGGCTTTAGAGAAAGAAATATTATGCCAACAGTTATAAATGGGAAAAAAAAACACCCAAATAACTTGCTCAAAATTGGAAGTAATCTCTTGACTTCTATTTCAATGCTCTCTTCAACCTCTTATTAATTTTGACATCATTGAGGGAAATTTCAGAAACTGTCACATTTAGTTTTGATCCCCAGAAATTTGGTTTGCCTGTAACTGAGTAACTGGTGGGAAGCAGAATTTTCAGTATCCTACTAAAGTGTTTCTGTAGTTGTTGCTGAATACCAATGAGTCAGAACCCATCCACAGTTGACCCCCCCAGCAAGTTTTCTGAGGCAGTTACAGGAGAAGATTGCCCATACTTCTTCCAAGGAGAAGCTAAAAGATAGTTCTGAACTGTGCACCTTTGGGACTGCAGTACAGTTTCTTACCATTAGGCCACTAGAGCTCTGCCCCCTGGACTTCCCAATTGCTTGCTATGCATTAGAGAGCTAGACAATGACTAAGGATGAAAGAAGAAAAATTTATGCTTAGAGTTGTGGTGCTGGAGAAGAATTCTGGACACACTATGGACTGTCAAGAGAACAAACAGGTCTGTCCTAGTCAGGATGAAGCCAAATTGTTCATTGGAGGCAAAGATTTTGATGCTCCATTCACATACTTTGGACACGTGGCCAGGTGGGAATCAGACTTTGGAGAAGGAAATCATGCTTGGAAAGATGAAGGGACAGCACAGAAAAGGAAGACATCAGATGAGATGGCCTGACAAAGTAATTGGGGTAATGGAGTAGGTATGTCAGAGACAGTATGAGTGGCTCAGAAAATAAAGCTTTAAAAAAAAAAAAAAAAGAGTGGCTCAGAACAGGACAGGGGTCAGAGGTAATTGTACAAAGGATCTCAATGACTTGCAAGCAAGCAATTTGACAGCACTTAAGAACAACAAAGGTGCTTATATAGGTCAATTTAGGTCTTACAAACGCTTCTATATTGTCACAATCTATCCACAGTTCAGTCTTTAAATTTCCCCATCAGGGTTCAAAAGATTTGTACACTTAATAGTTTATCCATTCCAACACAAATTCTATCACCAACTATCCATCTTACAATCTTCTTTCTTCCCCTATTTTGGTCCTCAAATCTGCCCTTACATTTATTTACTGGCATTATCCTCAACTAATAAATTACATGTAAACGTCTCAATTTTAGCACATATATTTAGATTGGATGTGAGGTAAGAACAGGTCTAGTATCAGAAAAAGAAATGTAATCCTGCCTCTTTGTTTACTATCCATATAACTTTAGAGAAGTTCCTGAATTTCTCTGGGTTCATTTATGCAATAAGGGTAACAACAATAATGCACAGGACTATTACAAAGACTAAATAAATTCACTTGTACAACACATTTAAAATAGCATCTAGGACATACATACTAAGTACACAAATACTAGTTGTAGCCATTTTTGTTAAATATATTTCCTTAGAGATAGTAGTCTTAGGTAGACTTAGGACATAAGTACTTAGAACAGTTGTCTTAAGAGCTAATGTAAAATGAATGTCTAATGAAGTGATAATTTTCCCTAGAGAAGAAATGTATCATTTCAATACTAAAATATTCCTGAAAATTTAGTAGTAAAGATCTTGAGAGACAGCCCTCAGAAATGTCAAGAAAGTGCTTCTTAGCTGAAACCAATGTAAGTCTGACAGGCTTCTCCTGCTTTGATAAATGAAGTCAGTCCCAAAGCTATCTCTTAATATTACCTTTTTAGGACCAATCACAAATATGGTGTCTCTATGATTCTTTTTTAATAATTTTCCAAGAAAAGTGATTATACTAATTATTAAATACTCAGTTAAGTACTTCATTTCTGACTCTTATGTAGTAAAATAATTTGTGTACTTTTCCCTACAAGGAAATACAAGTAGCACTCTAAGAAGCACTCTAGCTGCACCCTGTTCAAGACATATCTGTTTCTTCTTTTGGCAGTACATGGGATACTCAGTACTCTTCAACACCACAGTTCAAAGGTATCAATTATTCTTCTGTCATCCTTATTAAGTGTGCAGCTCTCAGATGCACGGTAAGTGACTGAAAAGATCATGGCCTGAATCAGGCACTCCATGACTACATACTTTCCCAGTACTTTAGGTCTCTTGATCTCCTGACTGCTGGTACCAAGTGAACTGACTGTGAATCTAAGTAACACAAAGTCACTGACAAACTCAATCTTTTCTCCACTTATCATGAGCTGTCTAGAGGTGCAGTGATGAGGTTTTATTGACATTGAGATACAATCCATATTAAAGGCTAGTGTTTAACCTTTAGCAGTAAGTACTTCAAGTCCTTACTTTCACTTAAAAAAAAAATATTTTCTATGGGGGAGAGAACAGTCTAAAAGTATTATATTTTAGGGCATTATTTTTATCGTA
>NW_006399797.1:17709654-17722270 GCF_000299155.1 Elephantulus edwardii | reverse complement strand
AAAAAAAAAAAATATTTTCTGTGTGTATACCATCAAATCGATCTTACTGGTTCAGGAGGAGTCTGTCCCTCCTTCTCCAGCAGAGCATCTGGTGGATAAGTCCTTACTTTTAGCAAGCAAGGTTGTGTCATATGCGTAATGAAGGTTAATAACGAGACTTAACCCCACCAGAGTTTTTATACAGATATAAAGTTTATATATATACAAACACACACATATTAATTTTATACATATAGTTTATAGTTTTATATCTAACTATCTGTATCTGTCTATATTACTGAGGAGGACCTCAATCGCTTGCTGCGGAGAGTCAAGGACTGCAGCCTTCAATATGGATTGAATTTCAACATCAAGAAAACAAAAATTCTCACTACTGGGCCAATTGGGAGCATCATGATGGATGATGAAGAGAGTGAGATTGTCGACAGCTTCAGTTTGCTTGTCTCTACAATCAACACTCTTGGTACCAGCAGCCAGGAAATTAAAAGATGAATTGCACTGGGGAAAGTCTGCTGTCAGAGACCTCTCCAAAGTACTAAAGAGCAATGATGTCAGTCTGGAGACTAAGGTGTGCCCGATACAGGCCATTGTCTTTGCAGTCACTTGCTATGCATTGGAAAGCTGGAAAATGATGAGGAATGACTGAAGGAGAATTGATGCCTTTGAGCTGTGATGCTGGAGAAGAGTACTGAATATACCATGGACTGCTAAGAGAACAAACAAGTTTGTTCAGGAGAAGGTGAAGCCAGACTGCTCCTTGGAGACAAGGATTCTGAAGCTCTGTATGACATACTCTGGACATGTTGCAAGTCCGGATCAGTCTCTGGAGAGAGATGTCATGCTTGGGAGGGTGTAGGGACAGCGCAGGAGAGGAAGACCCTCGGTGAGATGGATTAACTCTGTAACTGGGTTAATAGGGATAGGTGTGTCAGAGACGGTGTAAGATTGGCAAGGGTTTAGAGCTGCTGTACATAGGGTCACTATGAGTCACAAGGGACTCAACACATAACAACAAAAACTACAATAATACATAGTTACTATATATACGGTTGAGAGAGAGATATGGTTGAGAAAAAAAATATATATATATGAGATATATATAGCACAATAAATAACTGTTCAATTTCAACCTCCTTTTTAAACAGTTCTCTCTGTGGTGCCGTAATTAAACACTCAGAGGTTATTATGAGGTCAATAGTTCAAACTACCAGACACTCTACTGAAAAAAGACAAGACACTTTGCTTTCATACTGATTTATAACCTTAGAATCTCTGTGGGTCAATACTAACCTAAAAGGTTTTCTATGAGCCAGACAGAATTGACTTGACAGCAATGGATTTGGGTCCTACCCCATCCCTATGGTACAGCTACAGTTTAAACTGTGCTTTCCTCCCAATATTCAAAAAGGATACGTATGCCACCTAACACATACCTTTTAATCTGTGTACTAGGTATTACAGTACCTATAAGTACCTATGTACTTGGTATATTAGGGAGCTCTGGTGGATCAGAGGTAAGAAATTGCTCTGCCAATGCAAAGAAAGGCAGTTCAAATCCAATAGTTGTTCTGCTATTAATATCTCTGAAAACCCATGGACGGTCAGATATAGATTGGTTTTGACGCGGTGGTTACTCAAAATATACCATGCATCTTTTGACAGCAAAAAATTCCAGGGCATTTAGTATGTAGGCATTACTTCACTCAACTCAACGACCAAAGTCAGAACTCACACATAGCTGCTCCTCCAGTGAATTTTCAAAGGCTAGAAAGCACACAGGAGGAGACTGCCCATCTTTTTCTAGTAGAGCACCTGCTGGATTTGAGTTTACAGGGCAACAACACTAAGCCATTAGAGTATTTAATATATAGGTACTAGTCCAAGTATTGGTTTAAAGGTCCCATAATTTCCTGGCTCTCAGCCATTCACCTATTTAAAATATCAATGACACCACCTTCTCTTTTATCTATGCTCTGGTTATCCATAAAGTAAGCTGTTGTTAGGTGTCATGAACTCATAAGATCCTTATGAACAGCTTGGAACCTTGCCCTAAACTACTATGTCATCCTCACATCACTAACAATTTTGAGCCCAATGTTACAATCAAGTTCCTGTCAAGTTGATTCCATGTCAAGGAAATCTCTTATGACAGAGGAAAAGTAGTCCATAAGATGTTCAATGGCTGATTCCTCAAGGTAAGATTGAAATTAATCTTTTGATTAATTATTTGCAAAATTCAGAGACTCTAACAATCACACAGTCTTTCTCAAAGCAGAAGGGATACTGATTAGAATCACAAGCAGGTTTATTTTCTCTCCAAGCTACAGCCAGATTCTTTGTGAATTTGGATTGAAAATGTATAATGAATTCAACTAGACAGCTAGTTAACCTATGAGACTACAATATGCATATAGGAAACGCTTGACAAATAGCAGTTTCCTGTTCCTACTATCTTTCAAAGCTCTAAAAACCTGCTGGTAAATTAAAAAAAGTTTTCGCCAACTATACTCTCACTCAAGTTCAAGAAACTGAATATCCAAAATAGCAAAGCTTTTTCAAGCCTACTGCTATCAAGTTTATCGTATTCATGGTGATTGTCCACCAAGTTTCTGAGGCTAAAAATCTTACTGGAAGGAAATGGCCTCCATTTTCTCCTTCTTCACTTCTAACTACTTCCAAACATATATTCTTTACAGAGATTTTGGGTTTCCATTCACTCACTGTTGCACTTTTCTTGTTCGCCCTCCCCAACCCCTCCAGTTCGCTCCTCTCTCTGAAAAGTAAAATTCCTTCATTGTTTCATTGGTATACAATCCCCCCACGAATCTGAGTAAGAGTGAAAAGTAGTACTCAATGTAAGGGGGGGAGATGGGGGGGGGGGCACAATTACGACGACGAAGGACACTGTTATTTCAACTCCAATGCCCAGATATACAGTATGATATATACGTAATCAGTGATAAGCATAACAGTTCTAGTTTATATTCATTTACTTATATTTCTTCTATTTTCTATTTTTTTAGAGTCAGTTCAAACCTCATCATTCTATCTTACCTACATTATTGAAATCTTGACCTTAAAATCTTATACTTCCTTTCTAGCATGGTGTTTGCTTGTTCAGACAACTAACGGACCTCATTAATCAAGTGGGATAAAAATGGGAGCCTAGTCTATCAGAAGAAGACTAGCAATCCACACTCAGCACTCGTTACATATTTTAGAGCTATACTCTAGAAAGAGTAAGTGTGCTCTGAGCTGCAACATTTCAGAATTGGCTTTGGTTCAATGTCCAGAAAGTGCTTCATTGATGTAGTTTTAAATTACTGTCAAGTAAATTTACACTCATGGAGACTCCATGTACAGAAAAGAACTATGACCCATAGGATTTTTTAAGGCTGTGCCCTTCCAGAAGCAGACTGTCAGGCCTGTCTGTACCATTCAGGGTTTCTTACGTAGCTATTTCATAAAATGAGCTATAAAAGCTTTTTGTCATATATGACTTTTTTAATACTAACAGTGCCTGGAAAAAAGGCACTTTCTAATGGAAAATAAAAAAGGTTGCTAATTTAGTAATTTAAATCCTTAATCCTCAGTGTAATTAGTTATACACGATAATACCTACCATTCAAAAGTCACTAGATTTCACTTAAAACTTTAAATATTACCCTACTTATAATTTCACATTTTCAGGTTGCAAAAAGCTATCATCAACATGTTTTAAAATATTCACAGAGCTGACTATATTACAAAACCACTTTCATTCATACTCCTGTATAAAACAACATCAATTCATCAAAGAAAATTTTTCTGTATTCCATAGTTGCTGAGATAAGCTGTAGAATTTAAAAAGTAACAAAGAAAATTCTTCACAATTGCTCTAGAGAAATAAAAAGTCATTTCCACAGTAAGAGTTAAAAGAAAAGTAGACATCCAGGATACTAATATCTACCCAAATCCAACGTCACTGAGTTCATCCTGACTCCTATTTACACTGTAAGACAGAGTAGAACTTTACCACAGTATGTCCAACGCTTTATATTTTTATGGTAGACAATGAGGAGCTCGCAGGTTTCAATTACTGATTTTTAAGCTAGCTAGCAGCTGCTTTTAACTAGTGTACTATGAGGAGTCCTAGTTTTAGCTCAAGAACTAAAATGAATATTCAATCAAGAATGAAAATCAACACTTAAGGGAAAAGTAACTTTTTTTTTAATGCACTGATATTTTTAAAGTTTTATTTTTTTCCCCTACTTGACTAAAGGACAATTTATAATATAAAAATCAGTAAGTTTTGTATTCTAAGTCTGTCTTAGTAAACTGTTCTCTGGGAGGGTGGGGGGGAAAAAAAAAAAAGAGAAAAAAGTAGATGGGAACTATGGTTGTCTACAAAATAAGCTTCTTCCTTATACTAAACTTCAATTTTAAAGGGCAAAAGTAGTATGGACACTATTCTGACTCCTATAAAATTTTTGGTTTTTATTATACTGGGAAAGTGTTCCAAATAAAATTATTTATCTGAAGATGGTTAACACTATCAACTATCAGATTTCTTATTGCAATTACTTGATTAGTCTATAATTTTAAATGGAAACTTCAAGCATTTTTAATCCATTCTCATATAAACGAATTACCAGAAATTATAAAATCTGATTAATATATAACAATTAGCAAAATTAATTTTTAAAATATTTTTAAATTTAATTTTATAAAAATTTATGTGGTAATAACAGCTAAAATTTATTGAGAGCTTACTATGCGCCAGGCACTGGGCTAAGTACCTTAAAAGTGTTAGAATACTTAAGTAGAATCTTAATGTGCAAGAGAAAACACACTGACTGTGAGTCAACAAAATCTAGATTCTATTCTCTGACTCAGTTAAAGCTACGGAAAAAATATTTCCTAAAACAGAGAACAATTCACAAACTGTTCCTACATGATGGTCTTAGAGTCATAAATGGTCTCTAAACACAAACTGCCTAACTAACCAACTAATCAGAACCCTTTCACTTCCTCTAACTAAAAACAAAGAGCAAGTCTGGTTTTAACTTATGAGCAAATGCTTCTCCAAAAATATTGTAAAAAACATAGAAACATTATATTTCAAACTATCCTATATCCAATAACAGCAAATTTAAGGTTTAAAATAATGACATTTTGTTATATAAGTGAAGTATAACCACCAAGAAGTGAAATAAGAATAATTCTGAAAATTAAATATCTCTCATTTTAAACCCTAGAATAAACCCATATGGGAAGCAATGGTGTTTTTTTTATTTAGTATTTATGTATTTTTCTCTTTAAATGAAGTATTCCAGAATAAATTCAAAATTCTTACTTTGTTGCCCGTATAAACTTGCCCCAAACTGAGACAGCTGACCTGATGTAGATGGTGATGCCAGCATCTAGAAACAAATTAATTACATTAGAGCATAAAGAAAGTATACAAAGCATTAAAGTCATAAGTTACCATCTGCACATCATACTATACAACATGGAAGATTCAAAACCTCACTTTTCACTCCACAAAAATAGAAATACAAATATTATGTAATAAATTGTTTCTTAATGCTTAATTACTATGTAGGTACTTTACATTAAACTGAAAACTGTAATAACATCAATAAAAAAGTCCATCTATAAATTTTTAAGTGAAATGAACTGATTTAGAAACACTATTACACAATCTTTATTCCATCTACTAAAATTGTACTAAAAGTACTTAAACAGAAAAATGTTGTGCTTTATATTTCATGATTATATACAAATAATTGATATGAATCATATAGGTAGAAAAATTATTCAACAAACATATAAAACTGGGAAGAACACAACATAAGAAAAAACTTAGACAAGGACACCGAAATACATGCGCGCACATGCGCACACACACACAGTTTGTGAATAACTGATGTAAATTTCATGGCACTTGTTAAATAACTGTTTTTATTTCCCTCTTACTGTTATTATGTATTGTTGAGCTGGAACCATCTCACAGCTGACATTGACCCTCAAGCACGTTTTCAGAGGCAGTAAGCTGCATGTGAGGAAACCACCCACCTTTAATTCAAAGGCAGGTGGTGGTTTCATACCATATGCCTTTGGCTTCCCAGCATACTAAACCCTACAGCTCCCTCTTTTCCTATATTAGAAAATAAATTCTTTGCAAAGATGTTACAGTCATGGAATATGTGATATTCAATTTTACATTTCCTCAGAGAGGAGTACAGTGCTACATACATATACTTAAATTGAAGAAACAAAAAATCTGTGTATATACTTCCATGTATGTGTATTCTTCCTGTATTAGCAAACTATCAAACACTCATAATATAGAATATGTCATCAAGAGGATTACAATGTAAAATGTGGAGAGTTATACTAATTATAACCAGAGGCACAATATTGTAGATACTCAAGAGCTGGTAGAGAGCCATCACTGAAGGAAGATAATTCTGAAGAATGACAATGCTGTGTACCTTCAACTTGGAAATGCCCATAGCTAACCCTCTAGCAGGTTTACAGAGGCAGTAGATTAAGTAAGAGGATCTGAGTTTGTGGATTTGAACCATGTGCTTTTAGTTGGCAGCCCAACTCCTTATCACTAAGCCAGAAGATAATGAGGTAATAAGAACACCAGAGTGGTGACACTGACATGGGTACTGATACACATTTTCTTAGGTTTAGAAGATACAATCAATTTAAGTATAATAAAAGTTAATGATGTGACTATAGCGGCAACTAGATAAAAGGGTAATGGGGGAAAGTGAAGGGGTGCAGCCTTTTGCATAATGGAGGATACAGAAAAGAATATGTTGGGGCAAGATGGTGGTCTTTTTGAATGTCCTACAGAGACAGCTACTAACTATGGCAAATGAAAGAATACATATTGAGCAAGTAAATAATAAATATTAGGCATTGGTAAGATAACTAAAGAGGTTATATAGTACATGTATTATTAGGAAGCTCTGGTGGCTTAGTGGCAAGAAGCTGCACTGCAGTTCAAGGCCACCGGCTGCTCCGTGGAAGAAGAATGGGCAATCACCTCCTGTGTGCGTGATAAACTGCCTCCAAAAACCCAATGGAGGGTCAGCTATAGGTGTGTTTTGACTCTATGGTACACAACAACAAGAAGATAATTCCAATAACAGAAATGGATGGGAAAGGAAACAGAATCCAGCAGAAGTGGGGCTAGAAAGGAGGGATATTTGATGATAAGAAGCAGAAGTATTTTGTGCTTAGTTTAAATGGATGGGGTCCTAAAAAAAGTTGATTGTGTGGGCATGGAAAATGATCAGATAGGGAACTATGAATCCAATAAAGGAGGAACACATGATCACTTTAAGAACAGAAGGATTACAACAATGAAGGTTTCGTAATGCACATACATACTACTTCTAAGTAAAAATTCTTAATTTAATTAATTATTCTGAAGCTGACTACAATTTTAATGAAATAGTACCTTCTAACTCAAGTGACTCGACGGCACATAACAACAACAACAACCTTCTAACTATTGATACACGTTACTCTCCTGAGGTTACACACCATTCTAAAAACAGAAATATTTATAACACTCAAATATTTTCTTTAGGAAGCATTTAATCTTATATTTCCTTTCCAAAATCATAGGCTGTATAATCAAATGAATTAAACTAATAGTTAAGAAATTCCAGAAATTTTTTAAGGAAATATGCATTTGAAGCTTGACCAAGTCCTCCTGTTGGCTAATACATTCATAACTATATATTATATATTCATAACTATATATTACTATATAACTATTTCATAAACATATTAAAAATTCATGTCTAAATTCTAAAAATAAGATCAAAGGAGATATATAATGAGAAAATGAGTGAAAGAAAGTAAATGATATAAAAATGTTTGAGAATCCTATTTTGCTATTATCTCAAGTTGTAAATTAAGAGTTCATTCTAAAGGTTTAAAGTAAAAAATGCACACTAATGAGTACGATTTTGAATGATGCATTATATAAGCATTTTAAAATTTTCGAATGCATCACTTAAAATGTTATTCTTCCCAGAAAACAAAGTATTTACTAAATACATCACCATGAACAGATGTTTTTGTCTACTTTCCCACAAAGATACTACATTCAAAAGCAATTTTTATATATGCTAAGTAATCAGCCCTTTCAGTACTGGGTGAGTAGTGTGAAAACAAAGGAGACATGGCTAATTAATGAAAAATACCTAGAACCAAAAGCAGCAGGATAATTATAGGGTGATACAAAAATATTTCATGTTTATATATGCCATTAGGAAGCTTTGGTGGCTTACTGGTGAGAACCTGTGCTGCAATCCCAAAGGCAGAAGGTTCAAATCCACCATCCACTTTGTGGGAGAAGAAGGATGGGCAATCTTTTCTTAGTGTTTTATTATTTCAGAAAACCAGGTGGGGGGGGTGTCAGCTATGGATCAGTTCTGACTTGATAGTACAAAACAGTAACAAAAGCAACAATATATGTCATTACATGAAAAAGGTTAGTCAATACAGTTCTATTAAAAACAACAACAACAACCAAAAAAAAAAAAAACCAACAAAAACCCCAACATTGTTCTAGAGGAAAATGAAAGCAATCCAATCTTAACTTGCAGGTTACACATTTTTAAGACATACACTTAAATACAAACTTTCATCAATCAGCTAAACAGACAGATGTAAAGTGAGTACTTTACAATGTCAAAAATATAAGTATGTAATTTCTTATAAAATCTATAATTAAAAGACATTATTTATAAAAAAATAAATGACTATTAAAAATTTATATAACACACAATGAAAGAATAAATTTGAGAAAAATGTTAAGAAGAAAAGAAAATGCACAAGTACCCTGACAAAGTAATGATCATCCTTTAATAGGTAAGAGGATATTTATATTATTAAATGCTTAAAGTTAATGTACAGATGAATTTTAATTTATTATAAAAATACAGAACTTTAGATTCAGAAACACTACAGTAGGAAACACAGCATCAGAAAAAAAAAATATCTTTGGGACAAAAACAAACAAAAAACACACCCAACTTGGTCTGAATTCTACTGCAATTTACTAGGATTGCACAGCACCTTGTTTCCTTGGTATAGGGTGGAAATAACACCACCTACATAACAGCCTTTGTATAAACAGAAGATCAGGAGACCTACTGCTATGGGCAAGTCTAGCATCAGGGACTTTTTGAAAATACTGAACAGCAACACTGTCCATTTGAAGACTAAGTGCACCCGACTCAGGCTATAGTCTTTTCAATCACCTGCTATACATCTGAGAGCTCAACAATGAGTAACGATGACAGGAGAATTATTGATGCCTTTCAGCTATGGTGTTGGAGTAAAGTGCTGACTATCCCAGACTGCCAAAAGAACCAAACAGTTATGTTTTGGAAAATCTGCAGTCAGAAGGCTCCTTGGAGGAAAAAATGGCAAAGTTCTGTCTCATATTTTGGGCATGGTCCTCGGAGAGGTTACTCCTTTAAAAGGGGTATCATGCTTGAGAAGCAAAAGGGTCAGTGAAAGAGAGGAAGATCCCCATGGATTGATATAGTGAATCCTGCAATGGGTTCTGATGTGTCAGAGAAAATAAAGATGACATAGGATAGGATAGGACAGGACAGGACAGGACAGGACTCAGGACTGTTGTTCAAGGGGTTACTATGAATCATAATCAACTTGATGGCACCTAACAATAAAAGTACTTTAGAAAACTGAAGTGACAATTAAATGAAGATAATACGACACACAATAAGTGCGAAATTAATCTAATCTCCTCTCAAACTAGGACTTTTATTAACAGTAGGCAATCAGAAGGCCATTCAGCCTCTGAGGATTTTTAAAATAATAACCTAAGGATGTTTGTTTAAACATGCGTAAGGTGTATTTGACACAAGTCACATGCATATCAAAGTTGAATAACAAAGAAAACTGATGCCTCTAAATTGTGGTAATGGCAAAGAATATTGAAAATACCATGGAATTCCAAAAGATCCAACAAATCTGTCTTGGAAGAAGTGCAGCTAGGACATGCCTAAGAGGTAAGGGGGCAAGACTCGGCCACACATGCTTTGGGCTTGTTCTTAGGAGGGGCCAGGACTTTGAAAAGGACATAATGTTTGGAAAAGTAGACAGTAAGTCAAGGAAAGGAAGACTTTCACTGAGCTAGACTGACATAGTAACTGCAACAATGGGTTTAAGGACCAAGGAGACATTGAGGAAGTTCTTTGGTTTTGATTTGTTGTAAATAAAATTTCCATGAGTTGGGAGTCCAAGTGAAGGCACATAAACAACAACAAATTTTTCCACATTTGGCCCAAGGAACTAAAATAAGAAGCTTATGTTAACAATTCTCAGGAAAAAGAAGTAATCAGAACTTGTTTCTTTAGTGGCATGAAATGGTTAAGGAAAAAACAAGGTTAAATTTCAAATAATCAGAAGAACATTGAGACCAATAACTATTGTATTCTCAGTCTGAAATCACAATAATTTATTTTCCTTACTATAATACACACTATAGTTAAACAACAATGCCAAAAACAAGCCCACTGTTGAAGAAGCGATTAAAAAGTGTAGGAATTACTGAAGGGACTACAGTCCTGACTATCAAAGTACCCTTCCACCCAGTTTAATATAGAGAATGTTAAGGAAATACTAAGTTAAAAGAATTGTATAGTCTTCAATATAGACTGAAGCTCAACATCAAGAAGACAAAGATTCTCACCACTGGGCCAATTGGTAGCACCAAAATAGACTGAGATTGTTAACAATTACAATTTGTTCAGCTCCACAATCAATACTCTTAGCACCAGCAGTCAGGAAATAAAAAGAAGAATCAAACTGGGAAAATCTGCTGACCTCTCCAGAGTACTGAGAAGCAATGATGTCAGTCTAGAGACCAAGGCACACCCGATCCAGGCCATGGTCTTCACAATTACTTGCTATGCATTAGAGAGCTGGACAATGAATAAGGACAAACAGATTAAGAATTGATGCCTTTGAGTTGTGGTGGTGAGGACGAATTTTGAACATACCAGAGACCACCGAGAAAACAAATGGGACTGTTGTGGAGAGGATTAAACAAAGTTTCCCTTTGGAGGACAGGATTTTGAAGCTCTGTCTCACATACTTACAGACCTATCAGTAGAGAAGGACATCATGCTCAGAAAGGTCGAGGGATAGTGCAGGAGAGGAAGACCTGATGAGATAGACTGACAAGATAACTGGGGCAATAGGAGTAGGTGTGTCAGAGTCAGTGAGAATGGCTCAGGACAGAGCAGGCTTTACAGTTGCAGTATATAGGGTCTGTCTATGAGTTGCAGGTGATTTGACAGAACATTAACAACAACAACAACTACTACTATTGATGGAAAATAATCTCTTAAACAAACAAATACTAAAAACTCTGAAAATTTGTTTGGGAAAAGAAAATGCATAGTTGGGGAAAAAAAAATAGTAAGCAAACTCTTCAGAACCAAGAAGTGCCAAGTATTCTTACCCCTGTCTGATTCCAAATGTATTAACTTGTCACCATTATTCCTTCTAGTGAATCACATTTGAAGAAACATTCAAAGCAGTTTTGCTGGTAAACTGTTTTCTACGTAAGAATAACTTGCTTGAAAATTTAATGAAATAAAAACTAAAACCAAAACCTTATAATTATTTTAATATTTTCAAATGTTCTTTAAAAATTGTAAAGGTAAGGATTATATTAATTCCTAGTATTATGTTATTTAAGGAAAACTGTAATTGTTACCTGATACTTACAAACTGAAAAAGACAAAATGAGTTTTTTCTATCTATACATGTATATATATATACACACACACATACACACACAGTTTTGTTCTAAGGTTAGACATAATTTGAGGCATATTTAAAAATAAAAAAAAATAAACAATGAAAAACTGAAGGCTAATGAGTGAACAGAGGAAGATTGTAGAAATCATACATGCATTAAATAAACTCATTCAAACAGAAAGGGAGTAGGTAGAGAAATACAAGTCAGTAAGTCATAGGATAGCAATCATATAATTTAGCAGGTATTTCAAGTAATTTTTATGTAAATATTCTTATATTTGCAAAAGCAACATTTTAAACACTTTAATAATACATGCAGATACATTCAAAGTAATTAATTTATCAGCTGTTTGCCTTCAAGTAGCCTACAACTCACAGTTACCCTATGAACAAAAGGCTTGAAGCCCCTCTACAACTATCGACATTTAACAAAGTGCATAGTTTTGGGAGGCACGTTACATAGGACATTACTGCTGCTTCCAAAATTTCTCAGTCTTAATTCTTCTTTTTAAATTTTAAAGAAATACAGTAATGAATACTTTCCTAACATTATCTTACTTTAAGGTTGAGCCAAAGTACAGATTTATAGAACGGAATATAACTAAAGCATGTACACATTTTAAAGGCTTAAAAGTGTGCTGATAGATCTTCTAACCACATATCCACAGCTGTCATTTCAATATTCTTTCACTTAAAAAAAAACAACACTGCTCAAATCCACTGGAAAAGGAGGGACAATCTCCTCCTGTACCAGTCAGATCTGATTTGACGGTACACGTACACAAAATAATAAAAAATTTTAAAA
>NW_006399797.1:17701920-17709539 GCF_000299155.1 Elephantulus edwardii | reverse complement strand
TTAGTAGGTTCTTATAAAAAGATTTAATTAAATTTCTTTATATTCTGACTTGTTTCTATTTAACATAAGGGAGCTCTAGTGGCCTAGAGGCAGAGTCTGTACTGCAACCTCAAACACCTGTGGTTCAAATCCACCAGCGGCTATGCAGGTTAAAGACGGGTATTCTCTTCTTGTGTGACTAACTGCTTCTGAAAATCCACTGGGGGGAGAACTATGGGTCAGTTCCAATTCAAAAGTACACAAAAACAATAACATTTATTATACAAATGTTGACTGTATTTGTTCTTCTTAAGAGTTTTACACAGGATCCTCTTCCGGTTCATAAGCATGAATGACATGTGTGACATGTGCCATCTTTTAAACCTTGTTACAACTTAGGCACACTACCCATCTGACATGAGGAAAAAAGAAAGTTTTACACACAAATTTCAATCTTAACATCACCCTAAGAGTAACATACAGTGAAAGTCAAAAGAGCAACTAACCTGGACTGCCTTGTTTTTTTTCTATATTTGCTTTTGATAGGCTTACTGACCACAGTTCTACTGCCATTTAAAAAAGTATTAGAATTTTCATTCTTAGACAGGCTTCTGTCTTACATAAGTTCTGGTCTTCGAAGTATAGTATGTATTATCTATTTTACAAGTAAAAAACCCCTAAGATACAGACTTAATAACTTGCTCAAGGGCAAGTAATTCACATAGTTGGGATATGAACTCAGTATAATTTCCAGAGCCTATATATTCCAAGTCACCAAAAGTGGAGAGAGGAGTTTCTGTCATAAAGTAGTTGGTTATAGCATAAACGTACAAATGATAGCAAAATCAGTAAAAAAACAATTAGAAGAACTACTACAAAATCTATATATTAAAAAATATAAAGAGGGAAAAAAGACATCATCTGCACTGCCAATATTGATATAAATGGGCCAGGGTAAAAAAAATACTTTTTATAAAAATGATTAGAAAACTCTTTTCCTAAGATGTTAAATGGTCTATAAAACTATAGTAATTCCAATTATAAAGCTACAGTACTTTGAACTCTGCAATAGTTTTGAAAAAGAATCAGAATGATAAACAAAACAATTTATAAATAAGCCTAAGAATATTTAGGCATTAAATATGCACTTGGAGGACATTAGCCAAGAGTGAATCATCTAACTTAAGGGTAGTCAATTCACATACACAGTCTGCAGATCAAAATCAATCCACTAGTTTGGGAGATAGAAGGGGTGTGTGTGTGTGTGTATTATGGAGAAATCAATCCACTAGTTTGGGAGATAGAAGGGGTGTGTGTGTGTGTTATGGAGAGTGCATGAACCACTGGTGTGGTGTGTGTGTGTGTGTGTGTTTTAAGGAGAATGCATGGACCAAGGAAGGGTTTTTAACATTTTCAATGATGCACATATTTACACTACTGTTGTTGGGTCAAGTTACAGAATTAAGTATAACTCATATTGACCCTATTAACAACAGACCTGAACCCTGTCCTCGCCTGTGCTATTCTCATAATTGCTGACACACTTGAGCTCACTGCTGTACTAATTCTGTCAATACATCTTGATGGGGGGAGGGAGATTTTTCTCTTTTCACTGACCTTCCATCTTTCCAAGCATGATGTTCCATTCCATGGAATAGCCTCTCCTGGAAACATGTCCAAAGTGTGAAAGACAAAGCGTCACCATGTTAGCCTCCAAGGAGAATTCTGGTTGCATTTTCCCCAAGACTTATCTGCTTGTTCTTTTGGTAGTCCATGGGATATTCAGCGCTCTTCTCCAATACCAAAACTCAATGGCATCAAGTCTTCTTCTCTCATCCTTATTCACTGTCCAGCTCTAAGATGCACAGAATGTGATATGAAAGACCATGGCCTGAACTAGGTGCACCTTTGTCATCAAATTGACATCACTGCTCTTATGTATTTTGAAGAGGTCCTTGAAAGCAAACTTCATCAATGAAATAAGTCTCTTGATCTCCTGATTGCTAGTACCAGGGGAGTTAACTGTGGATCCAAGCAAGATGGTATCACTGACAAGTTCAATCCTTTCTCCACCTGTTATGTTGTCTATTGGCCCAGTGGTGAGGACCTTTGTCTTCTTGATGTTGAGTCCTATACTGAAGACTTTGTCTTTCATCTTCTGTAGCAAGCGTTTCAAGTCTTTCTCATTTTCAGGAGGCAAGGCTGTGTCATCTGCATAAAGCAATGTTTGTGAGTCTTCCTCCAATACTGATGCCACACTATTGTTCAGAGTGGAGCCTGACAAATTATTTGCTTAGCATAGAGAATGAATAGACAGGGAGAAAGGATGCATCCTTGATGCATACATATCCTTTCTGATCTTAAACCATGCAGAACTGGCTGAGTAGATAGAAAGTTATGCTACCAAGCCAAAGGTGGGTGATTTTAATCTGCAGTTCTCAAGCCTGGTTTTAGTTGTTTTTGGTCAAATATTCTTCTAAGTGATATAGCACTGGTATGTGCATTGCTGTACAGAAGTAACTCATGATTGCTGTGATGCTGAACATTGTGACATTGATGTGTCAAATGCTATAATGGTTACCCATGATGGATAGTGTTTGGTGGAGCTCCCTGATTAAAACAAGCTTGGAAGCAGGAATGACATCCACTTCTGAAATAGCTTGCCTCCGGAAACTCTATGAACTTGGAGAAATGATCAAAGTTACACAAGTGTTCAGGTCTTTCGTTCATAGGGTCGCTCTGAGTTGTCTACGACTTGATGGCACCTAACAACCGCCACCACCACCACAGGGTTCCTTTGCTCTGTCTGGATAGGAGGTTCTTGATCTAATGTTAGGTTTCACAGGAGTACAATTAAGTATTCTGTGATTTCCATTCTTCTCAACATTAGCCATAATTTATTATGATTCGCACAGTCAAATGTCTTTCCATAGACAAAAAAAAACAACAACCACAAAACACCACAAATAGACATCCTTCTAGTATTCTCAGCTAGAATTCATCTGACATTAAGCAATCTCTCATGCTACACAGCCTTTTCTAAACCCTACCTGAACTTCTGACACTTCCCTGTAAAGGTACTGTGTTAACAATTTTTGGATGAGCTTAAAAATATTTTGCATGCCATTTGATAGTAACAATACTGTTTGATAATTTGCACATCTGTGGGGTCACCTTTCTTGGGAATGGGAACAAATATGGCTCTCTTCCAGTCAGGTTGTTGTCCTCCAAATTTCCTGGCATAGACTGTTTAGTGCATCCAGGACTGCATCTATTAGTTGAAACATGTCAACTGTAATTCCACCGATTCTTGGGGACTTATTTTTGCCACTGCCTTCACTGCAGCTTGAACTTTTCCCTTCATTACTGCTGGCTTTTATTACTTCCTGAAATTTTTGAGTGTCAATGAATTCTTTTTGGTACATTGACTCTATATATTCCTTCCCTCCTCTTTTTATACTTTTTTTCCATATCTTGGTTTATAAAGCCTAAAATAGTACCTGGCCCTTCACAGAAAAGTTTTATAACCCATAGTCTAACTTGTAAGTAACTGCTGGACAACTGAATAATTTCAAAGGGATGAACAGGATGGTACAGAGATGAATGTTGTATCATACAAGTAATATCTTAAATTAAAATCCTTATCGAATAAATTTAAATGGTAAGTGACCAACAAAACATAAAAGTATTAGAAGAAAACAGGTAATTAGGTAAATAATGCAGTTGATAAAAGTATCTCTCAACACAATGTTAAAAAACAGCACTATTTCTGTGTGTGTGTAAAATTAATATTTAGTGTATGTGCATTAAAACAATTAAGCTTGTAATTATGGTAAGAAAACTGTTGATGAGAGTAAAATCTGACATAATCTTAAAAAAATATCCAAAAGTCTTGTCTCCTCAGTCACTGGCACATGACTCTGAGAAACTGTAGGAATAAACAGGCACAGAAAGAAGGCCCAGTTTTATCCCCAACGTTGTGGAAAGGGACTGTACATCACTGGGCAAAGTCCTGAGCCTCCCAGGGATATTCATGTTGCATGGTATAATCTTTTAAAAGGAAAATATTTTAGAATGTCCTGGAGGATTTAAATATAAGCTTATACTGTATTATATAAAGTTAACCGAAGAGTCATCTACAAGGACAATCTATTAGATTAAGCTGAAACAAGATCTTAGAACTAAAGTTCACTGAATACAACATGGCCTCTACAAAGAAAATACAGATAATCCAGTAATAAAACAGGCAAAAGACATGAAAAAGAAACCCCAAAACCAACATCAGGATGGCCAACAGATACACGAAGAAATTTGCAAAATCACTGGTATTTGGGAGAGATGCAAATTAAAAAAAAAACAAAAAAAAAAAACCACAAAACCCAAACAGTAACAGTAGCAAAGCAGAACAAGGCATTAAATGTTGGAGAGGATGTGGAGACTGGAACTCTCATGCACTGCTGTTACGACTATAAAATGGTATAACCATTCTGGAAGGCAGTCTCTGGCATTTCCTCAAAAAGCTGAACATAGAAAACCCCTATGACTCAGCTATTCCACTGCTTGGATTATACCCCAAAGAAATTAGAACTAAGACACAACCAGAGATAGGTATACCAATGTTTGTAGCAGCATTATTCACAATAGCAAGATATGCCCAAATAACCTTTAACACATAAACAAATTAAGAAACGATAGTACATTCATAAAATGGAATACTATGCAGTATGACGAAATAACAATTTTGTAAAACATGGGATAGTCTAAAGAACATTATGTTGAGTAAGCTAACTCAGTCTCATGAAGACAAAAACTTCCTAAGATCATTATTTTCAAAATAGGACGATAATTAATTAGATGTGTATAAAAGTCCAAAAGGGGAAGGGGCAGAAAAAGGAAAGGGCGGAAAGCAGTAGAATACCAGAGTTTGGTGGGTGAAAGAACAGGAAAAAATTCAAAGACAACTTGAAAAGACAAGGTAATAATAGGTGTAGATCAATAGTAATTTATTACATAATATATAATGCATAGGAATGATTGAAATGCCACAAAAATGAAACATTGTATAAAGCACAATGTACACGAACTAAACATATCGTGTATGAAGAATTGCATGCAAACCAGTAAAAAAATAGATTAAATAATAAAATTTAAAACTTCTACAACACACATAACATACATTTGTTTTCTAGTTTTTACAGTGAGCTATCAGAAAGATAACTCAAATTCTTCATCTACAAAATCGATACTTAACAAGAAATCTGCATAAAAAGTAATCTATAATCTACATTAAAAATCTAGTAATAGAATATACATTCTCTAGTAACACTGTAGATAATGATAGAGGAATCCAGTACACATAATTTAAAAAACATCTCAGTAATAAAATTGATAATGTGTTACCAAACGACACAATGTCAAATAAAAAAAGGAGAGATGAACAGATATCAAAACAGAAAACAAAACACAAAAAGCCTGAATTTAACCACAGGTTAATCTGTAAAATTCTATAAAAAGCCACAGGAAAGAAATGGTTTATTGGATAACAACTTTTAAGTGTTTTAAATATCAGTAAGAATATCATGAGGCAAATAATTACAACAGACCAAACCAAATGCATTTTCACTCAGTGGATCCCAATTTGGAGCAACTCTCCACTGGGTTTTTCCCGTTGCAAATCACAATGTGAGTAGACTGCCCATCCTTCTTTGCTGGAGCAAATGGTGGACTGACCTACCAACCATCTAGTTCACAGTCTAAAACATTAAGAATTATGCCACCAGAGTTCCAAAAAACCAAATCCACTGCCATCCAGTGGTTCTGACTCATAGTGAGCCTCTATTAGGTTTCTGAAGCTGTAAATTTTTACAGGAGGACACTGCCCATCTTTGTTCCACAGAGCAATTGGTGGGTCAGACCCACTTTTGATTAGCAACTCAATGCCATGTACTATGCCACCAGGAGGGTTCTTTTAGACTGTTACAAAGCCAGAATAATTAAGAATACCAAACTTACAAAAGTTTAAAAAGAGAAAAAGTTGGGCAGGTACAATGTATGAAGATACAAGTGGCTTCACTATAGAGTATAAGATATAATTTAAAGTAGCTTAGTAGAATTTGAAAATGCTAACAGTTGAATGTTAACACTGTTGAAGAAAAGTACTGAATATTCCATGGACTGTCAAAAGAACAAATAGATATATCCTGGAGCAGGTGTAACCAATGTGCTTCTTGGAGGCAAGGATGGGGAAGCTTTTTCTCACACTCTAGTTGTTTCAAGAAGCTATTTCTTGAAAAAGGATATCATGCTTGGAAAGGGAGAGGGGTGGCTAAGCAGAGGCAGATCCTCAACCAGTGGGTTGACACAGTGACAACAACAATGAGCCAGAATGTGTCTGCGATTGTGAAGATGAGACAGAGAATGAGAGAGTTCAGATCTGTTGTTCTTAAGGTTGTTATGAGTCATACGTGAGTTGATGGCACCAAACAACAACCACAGTTGAATTTCATTTAAAAGTTTGCTAAGTAAGACCTATCTATAACTTAATCCTTATGTATCTAACAGGACTATTGAATTATTGTCATTTGCCAATAAGATTCTGACTCATGACATCTCTTTGTGGACAAATTATGACTGAAACCTAAGGTTTTCAAGGATTGTTAACTTTTGTGTTTTGTTTGTTTGTTTTTAATTGTAACTTTTTGAAGCATAGCATCAGGCATGTATCTGCCAGTGCACACCTGGGTACTTAATCGTGCTATGCAAGGATTCCAGTAGAACTACCAGTGTTCTGAAAATTAACTGGTACCTCAAAAATACAGTTTTCCATGCTTTCAACACTTTTATTTCTTTTTCTATGTAGCATTCCTAAAGCTAGGGGAGAGGTGCTTAACTGAGGTCTAGAATTATAGTCCTAAAATTACACCAAGTAGTTTTTACTGGTATCTTATCTTTAAATTGTGCCTAAATCTGCTGCATATTCTGTTATCTATATTACCTGTAAAGATGCAATTTCTCCAATTAAAAAAGAAAAAATGATCCAGAAGTCAGACCATATTTACCCTATATCTCTGAGTACTTATTAGAGCATTGTTGAGTAGTATAGAGTCAGAACTGACCCAGAGCTGACCCTCCAGTGGGTTTTCAGAGGCAGTTAACCAACCACGCAGAAGGAAAATGCCCATCCTTCTCCCAACTATAGAGCATTATCATATCCCAAAATGACAATCACAGCTATATCTCTTCCATTTGAGTATCAATTCCTCATCTTTACAGTCTTGGGTCTTAATATTATGCCTACAACATAGTGACTTAAAAGACAGTACTCTGCAGTTCATATGCTGCTTTTCAGAAACCCTAAACAGACATGCACTGCTGAGTGAATACAATGTAACTGATTAACTTACATCTTTTTCTGACCGATGTGAAAACATAGAAGATTGGCCGTAGTACATGTTTTCGTCATGGTAGTCGGTCTCGACCCCCTCTACAAACTTCTTTCTTGTAGCACCAAACATGCTGTTTGTCACCTAAACAAAAATATTACTTTTATAAAGTATAATGCTTTGGAACATGTCCAGCTTTACCTCACTCCTAATGAAAAACCAAAAAATGAAGGACATAGTGCTACAGTAAAAATTAAA
>NW_006399797.1:17636621-17701820 GCF_000299155.1 Elephantulus edwardii | reverse complement strand
AAAACAAAACAAAAAAACCACAAATAATTAAAATAAAATGTTTTTTAAACCCCTAAGGGCTAATGAGGCTTGTGACAAAAATCACAATTCTAACTATATCAATATAGTGTACAGCAAATTGATTTCCAAATCTTGAAAGACTCTTAAAGTCTAACCTGTACAAGTCACTTGATCTTGAAAAACTGCAACCTCAAATATAAAAACATCTGAGAATAACTGCACCTATATTCAATATTAGTGCTTTTGTGATCACTATACTTTTTTAATTTATCTGTTTTTCAGAGCCTATTGTTTTCAGCCATAAATTAATCTGAGATACAGTATTTCTGGAATCAGTTCATATTGGCATAACAGAAATTTTCTTTCAATCCGTAAATACTCATTAGTATTAACAGTAGGACAATTGCTCATTCATGATATGGGTATAAAGTTTTATCAATAACGTGATTATAGCCTATTAAGTCGTTATAAGATCTAACACTACTAATTCTGAGATTACACAAAAAATAATTTCTAAATCTGTGCTAATACTACTTCTTTTAAGAGGACCTCTAAAGTTCTCCATAACTAGTAATTCACTGATATAACTTAAGATAAATTCTGTTTTCCTGTTAACAATGATATGTAACTGAAGGTAAAAATAAACTACATATAATGTAAGAGATTTTCAAGGACTGAATACAAAGTAATTATATTTTTTAATAAGCAAACTTTTTGGGTGAATTTCTTCTCACATTTGATGTCTCTCTTATACTCCTAAGGATGATTCCTTCAACTGTAAATATATGTTTACAATTTTCCTTACATACATACAATTTCAGAAGGACACACAGTAGTTACTATCATCTATCAAGAGCTAAGATGAACTGATGTGATGCAGATTCTAAAAGCCAAATATCAGGTCCAAGTTTCTTGAAAGTATCATACTATTTAGTAGTTGTTTTAGATCTTAAATTCTGTTAAGTTTGTCAAAAACTCAAGTATTTAACTATCCCTCCTGCTAAATTTGCAGAGAAAGCTACAGTTAGGTAAGAACACAGTCTTGGGGAAATTATATCACTATTCTGCATCACATTTGAGTATCCCTTTAGGTTTAAAATACAAAAAGGTAATTTTTTTAAAGTCTTGATTTACTAAACTTAAGTCTTGTTTGTATAACCACCTCCTTGATGAATCTTATGAAAGCTATTTGACAATTTTTAATTCCATATGTCTATTCAATAACCCAGCAAAGTAGTCTCTAATTGAGAGGGAGGAAGGAGGAGAAAAAGAAGTTGCTTGTTTTTCTTTGTTATCAGAGAAGAAACAGAAAACATTTTATAATCTATAAATTGAGTCATTACACATGATATTTTAGGTTTGTTTTACAAAATTCAAAGTTCCACGTAATTCCCTTTATGGGTTTTTGCTAGATGGCACCTAACAACAATGAGCTATTAAACTCTAATTATAACAAAGAACAAATGTGGATAAATTTCATGAAATTTAGAGAATTTAGTAACATTTCAGGTTAACATTTCAGTATCTACCATCACATTTTATATAAATATAGTTTTATACACATAAATCAATTCAAAAGTAGGCTTTCACTGAAAGGCTTTCTAAAACATTGTCATCAAAACTAGTTACACATTCTCTCTATATCCAAGTCCCAATTGATTCACAGCTGACACCATTAGGTTTCCAAGACTAGAAATCACTCAAGTGGAGACTCTCCATCTACCTCCCTTAGAATTGCTGGTGGATTGGAACCACTCAGAGTTAGTAATTCCCTACAGACTATACCACTAGAGTGCCCTAGTTACACACTGTTGTTGTTAGGTGCCACTGAACTGACTATGATTCATAACAACCCTATAAACATCCGATCTGAACCCTACCCTATCCTGTGCTATCCTTGCATTTACACCATGCTCAGGCCGGTGCTGTAGTCATGGTATCAGTCTATCTCACTGAAGGTCTTCCTCTCCTGACAATATATTCAAAGCATGTGACATGAAGTTTTACAATTCTTGCCTCTAAGAAGCACACACCCTGGTTATGCCTCCTCCAAGATAGATTTGTTATACACTAGAACTCAAAAATTAAAAGTAACCATAAAGAAGGACAAATGGAGTTCATTATTAATACCACACAAAGAGGTTTTGGTGTTTTAACCATATAAAACATCCTAGACAGAGGAAAACCGTTTTCTTTCATTAATGCAAGACTTCTCCAAGGGTCACAATTTATGTATTTATGTGTGAGAAACAAAAAAAAGAGAACAAACACAAACACGTAGAACTTCATCTTTGGCCTGTGTGCTTCACCAAATAAATAACACAGAAGATTTCTAAGAGTGTAACTGTACCATAAGTGCAACTCAAACAGTAGTCACGGGAGTTGTTAGAATGAGACAAAGAATTCTGATCCATGCCTAACAGGAGGGGAGGTAGAGAAATGAAGATGGCAATGAAGGTTTTACATAAAACTAGATTTAATTGTAAAGAACAGTCTTCTTTAATGTCATATATAATAAATGAATGGAGTAGAATATTTTAGAATAGTTAGAGATGGTATAATGGTGGGAGATAATAATCAAGGAGAGAAGCAAGCACTTAATTAGGCAAAACCTATAGGAAGAGATTCAGTATGGAGGACACAGAAAGCAATCAGCGTTATCGAGCAGCATGAGCTAAGTGTAAAAATGTAGAACTGGAGTCATACTGATGTGGATCAAGTTGTAGTGTCACAAAGGTCACCAAAAGGACTCGGATATAAAATATAAAGCCAGTAGTGATGTGAAAGCAGTGTTAAGTGACAAAACAGGTACATAATCCTTAAAAAAAAATATTGCAGATACTCTGTGAAGAATGAAGAATTGATGTTACTGACTGCCATCAAGTGAGTCCAATTCAGTGACCCTGTAAGACAAAGCAGAATTGCTCTACAGGGTCTCTGAGGTAATAGGAGTGGACTGAAATATCATTCTTCTGAGGAGTAACCAAGGCTACGATCCACCAAATTTTCGGTCAGCAGCCCACTGCTAACTAGGCTCTTATCAAGGGACAAAAGTAGATGTAAAAAAATCAATTAGAGAACGTAAATGAAATAGGAAAAAATGTAAGTTAAAAAGGACAAAAAAAAAAGAGGTGCAATAATCTAGATGCGACGTCATGGTGACTCACCCTATGGTGAAAGTAACAGAAGTGATACGGTATAGTTGGATAAAGGATCTATTTTGAGAAACCTGACAAAATATGCTTACTGTGGTATAAAAGGGCATGGTATTCACATTTTCCTCCTGGAATAAAGTCAGAGTATTTGTCAATATCAAAGGTATGTCAATATTATATTGAAGTTACTGGCTTCACTTGTTCATTAAACTTAAACTGGCAGCTGAAAATTGAAAATGAAAACTAAACTCCAATTTTATTTTAACTTATATAACTAATATTTCTTAAAATTTCTTGAGTACATATTTAAAGGATTTCATCAAGGTATTTTCTGATTCCATAAGAACTGTGCAGCATGTACGAGCTCTGATGCTATGGTCCAGAGTGAACTGTGCTGCTAATTCAAAGGCCTCGTATCTACAGCACTTCAAATCCTCCAACAGCTCCACAAGGCAGGTAGCCCACTTTAATTTTTATTTATACGGTCATAAACTCAATAGAAGATTGTTATGAATGAGTCATAACAATGAGTCTTGGGGTTTTTTAATGCAACATATTTTTTTTAATAGACAGGTTAGCTTAACACTATTGTCATTCTGTTGTTATGTGCCACTGAGTTTGAACTGACTCACCTGACCCACCAGCGGGATTTCAGAGGCAGTAAATTATATAGGAGGATACTATCTTTCTCCTACAGGGCAGCTGGTGGATTCAAACCATGTACCTTTGCATTGGCAACGCAATTCCTTACCACTAAGGAAAAAGAGCTCCAGTATTAATGCTACCTAAATCAGTCTCACTCACATTCTCAAAAAGTTTGCTTAAGAATGAAGTAGGACAAGAGTTAGTTTGGATGGAAGACTGGAAGCAGTAAGTAGACTAAGTACTCAGCTCCTTCATTATTTAGTTTAGACTAGTAGTAAATTGTTGTTAAGATATGGTAATATCAACAACTAAAGAAAGAATTTAAAATATAAATAAAAGAAATAAGAATAACAACAGAAAAATCATTTGTAAATTCAAAAAAACTCAGACAACTTCAGAGAGGACTGATAAGGCAGCTCCTAAGTCAGGTAAAATGGCAACTCTAGAACCAAAGGAATGAGCTGAGGTAACAAAACGCCCAAGGCTTTTAAAACTAAGTCATTTAAAACTGAAGTCTGAAAATAAACACACATACTTTGTTGCCTTTCAAAACTAGACTTTCAAGAAAGATTTCTATTAGTATGTTTTCAAGAAACAAAAGGAGAAAAGCAAAACTAGGCCATCAGAGTATCTGTATTGTAAGGAGGTATTAATATACTCTTCAGGTGATCTGACCATGGAGTGGTAATGCCAAATTCCTGTCCTGGAACTACTCAATATGTACACTATTTATTATTATTACTATTTGATACATCGCTTTTTCTTTTCAAGAAACTAAAAAACAATACAAAACACACAACCAAAACCCAAATCAACATTAAGTCAATTCTGACTCATAATGATTCTGTAAATAAAAGTAGAACTGCCACAACATATTCCAATCCAAAGGCCCATCTTTCTCCTGCATAGCAACTGAAGAATTAGCAGTCAAATTCCAGCTTTATATAAACTGTGTATTTACTGTTGTTGTTACTGTGTCGTTAAGTCACCTGTGACCCTTAGCGACCTGGTGTACAACAGCTCTAAACCCTGCTCTATCCTGTGCCAATCTTACTGTCTCTGACACACCTAACCCCATTACACCAGTGACTGAATAAATCCATCTGATCGAGGGTCTTCCTCTCCTGAGCTGTCCCCCCACCCCCACCCCAAGCATGATGTCCCTCTCCAAGGACTGTTCCCTCTTTACAACATGTCCAAAGTATATCCGACGAATCTCAGAATCCTTGCCTCCAAGAAGCCTGGCTTCGCCCTCATCAGGACAAACTTGTTTGCTCTCTTAGCAGTCCATGGTATATTCAATACTATTCTCTAGCACCACAGTTCAAAGGCGTCAATTCTCCTTCTATCATCCCTAGTCACTGTCCAGCTTTCTGATACATAGCACGTAATTGCAAAGACCATGGCCGGCATCAAGCACAGTTTACTCTCCAGACTAAGACTGCTCATCAGTACTAAGGGAGTTCTCTGACAGCAGACTTTCCCAATGGAATTTAATTTCCATTTTAGTTTCCTGGCTGCTGTTACCAAGAGTGTTTATTATAGAGCCAAGAAAACTGAAGCTGTTAACAATCTCAATCTCTTCACCATCTATCACGATGATGCCAAGCATCCCAGTGGTGAGAATCCTTGTTTTCTTGATGCTGAGCTTCAATCCATACTGAAGGCCACAGTCCTTGACCTTCTGCAGCAAGCGCTTCAGGTCCTGCTCAGTTCCAGCAAGCAGGCTTGTGTCATCTGCATAATGCATATTGCTCATAGTCTACCTCCAATCCTGATGCCACATTTCTCCTCGTAGAGCTCAGCCTCTCAGATAATCTGTTCCACATATAGATTGAAAATATATGGAGATAAGACATATCCTTGGCACACACCCTTCCCAATTTTGAACCATACACTGTTACCTTGCTCTGACAACTGCCTCCTGGCCCAAGTGTAGGTTTTGCACAAGCACAATCAAGTATTCTGGGATTCCCATTCTTCTGAGTCAGCCACAGTTGTTGTGATCTACACAGTCAAATGCCTTTGCATATTCAATTCCTCTGGTTCTCTCTGATTTCAGCCAAGAACCATCTGACATTATATAAAATATCCCTAGTACCACAACCTCTTCTAAACAGTCTGCATTTCTGGCAGTTCTCTGCTGATGTGCTGTTCCAGTCGTTTTTGGATAATCTTCAGCAGAATCTTGCTTGCATATGTTATCAATGATACTGTTCAATAATTTCCACACTCTGTCTGGTCACCTTTCTTTGGAATGGGAACAAATACAGATTTCTTTCAGTCAGTTGGCCAGGTATTTGTCCTCCAGATTTCTTAGCACAACTTAGTGAGCACATCTAGGGCAGCATCTGTTTTCTGAAATATGTCAACTGGTATGACATATATTCTTGTCTTGTTTTTTGCCAATTCTTTCAGGGCAGCTTGGACTTCTTTCTTCATCACCACAGGCTCTTGCTCATATGTTGTTTCATGAAATTCTTTTGTGTCTGCCAATTCCTTTTGACACAATGACTCTGTATACTCTTTCCATCTTCTTTTAATGCTTCCTGGATCATTTAATATTCTACCCAAAGCCTCCTTAAGTATTGCAACTCCAGGCTTGAATTTCTCCTTAAGTTCCTTCAGCTTAAGACATGCTGAGCAAGTCTGACCTCTCTGATTTTCTGACTCCAGCTCTCCGCACACTTCATTTTAATACTTTGTCTTCTCACACTGCCCATTGGAATCGTCTGTTCAACTAGTTATTACCTTGATTTCTTCCCTTTTCTATGGCTTCTTGGAGCTCTCTAGTGCAATAGTGTCAGAGTTTCTTCTGACATCCATCTTGGTCTTTTCTTCCTCCTCTGTCTTGGCAATAACCTTTTGCATTCTTCCTGGATGATATTCTTGATATCCTCCCACACACAGTTCATCTGGTCTTCACTCATTAGTGTTCAAGGCCTCAAACCTGTTGTCAGATGGTTTTGAAATTCAGGCAGGATAAACTCACTCAAGGTCAAATTTTGGTTCCTGTTGACTTAACTTTCCTCAGCTTCAACTTGAACTTGCACATGAGTACTTGGTGGTCTGTTCTACAATCAGCACCTGTCCTAGTTTTCATAGCTGATACTGAGCTTCTCCAGTGATTCTTTTTCCACAGATTAATTGGTCTAATTCCTATGAACATCATTAGGTGAAATCCATGTATAGCCTGAATTTATGTTTCCTATAAAATATGTGCTATCAAACTGATAACACTCAGCAACCCCATGAGCAACAGATCTGAATCTCGTCCTATTCTGTACCATCCTCATCATCTCAGTCATGCTTGAGCCCAGTGTGGTAGTCACTGTATCAATTCGTCTCATCAAAGATCTTCCTCTCTTTTAGAAACCCTCTCTTTTCCAGAATTACATCACCAAGGACTGGTTCCTCCTAAAAGTTTCACCATCTTTTCCTCTAAAGAGCACTGTGGGTATACTTCCTTCGAGGCAGATTCGTTTGTTCTTTTGGCAGTCTATGGTATATTCAACATTCTCTGCCAATACCACAAATTAAAGGCACTAATGTTTCTTCTGTGATCCTTATTCACTGTCCATTTTTCATAAGTACAGGAATCAAATCTAAGTATTAAGGTTTGGAACAGTTGCACCTCAGTCTTTAATATCCATGCTCATTAGAACTTTGGATGTTAGCAGGGTTTGAGGTTTTTATGTGTTATTTGGCAGGTTAGTTTTGGAGCCTGTTGTTGCTTTGTGCCATAAAGTCAAAATCAACTACAGTGGGTTTCCAGGAGCAATAAACTGCACAGGAGAAGACTGCCTATCTTTCTCCCACGGAGCAGTTGGTGGATTTAAAGCATGCACCTTTGGGTTCCTTACTATTAAGCCACCCACAGTATGTGTTAAGAGACTATAAATCCCATGGGAGAAGAGTGCCCATTTTTCTCACACAAAACAACTGATATATTAAAAAAGCATTTCCCATATATCTTAATGGTAACTGCTTCTTCCCTTTACATTATTTTGGCCTATAAAAAGTTTCAACAGCACCTTTGATTGTGGATAGCAAGAGAACTATACTCTCTATGTTAAAAAAGAACAACAAACGGGGAAAAGTAAAACAAAGCAGGCTCAGAGCATATCTAGAGAGATAATTAATGGTAATTTAAATCAATTTCTTTAAAGGTCTCATGAAAAATTTACATTGCAACCTTTTATTGAGGGTAAAACTTAGCTGCTGGTGAGTTGATTAACTCATACTGACCTTACAAGACATAGGAGAACTACACCACATGGTTTTCAAGGTTGTGATCTTTACAGAAGCAGGCTGTCACATTTTTCTCCTACAGGACAGCTGATGGGTTTGAACAGCTATAAGTCAGTTCCAACCTGATGGCAAGGAATTCGAGTTTTTTAATATATACATACAAGTTCTCTTTGTCTACAAATGGGGCAGAAACTAAACAGGGAATATCTGTATAACTGTCATAAAGAATTACTTATCTGTCAGAGCTCTAGTGGCCTAGAGGCAAGAAACAGCACTGTAATCTCAGAAATGTGCGGTTAGAATCCACCAGATGTTTTGCTGGAGAAGGAGGGACAACCTCCTCCTGTAACCAGTCAGATTTAATTTGATGGTACACACACAAAATAAAATAAAATAAAAATTAAATTCCAAACACTTATCTGCCTTTACCGAGATGTAGCTGATTAAGAAGATAAATGGGAAAAAAAGCATTTTATTACTGCCCAGTAAATAGAAAACATGCTATGTAAAAACTGAGAGACTGTTCAAATTCTATAAAACTTTATAATTTATATTGCCAATAATTATATAACCTAAGAAAAATAACTAATTTCTAAACTTTTTATTAAAGTAGCATTTTTGCAAACAGCATTTTGAGCCACCTATGCTACTTCACTGGCATCCACTTCCATAAAAGCCTGCCTCAGGAAACCCTATGAACCTGGAGAGAGGATGAAAGGCACCCAAGCGCCGAGGACTCTCCTTCATAGGGTCGCTATAAGTCGCCTGTGACTCGACAGCACTTAACAACAACAACAACAAGCTACTTCACAGGGAGCTCTGGAGGCCCAGTATTAAAGAGTTGTGCTACCAACCCCAAGGTATGCAGTTCAAATCTACTAGCTGCTCTACAGGAAAAAGATGGGCAGTCTCCTCTGTGACTTAGAGCCTCTGAGAGTCCACTGGACAATCAGCTGAGTCACTTCTGAATCAACAGCACATAGTATCTTGCTTCCCAACTGTTAAGAGATCCTAAATATATGATTTTTATTCCTGAAAAATGGTTTTAAATAACAAAGGGTGCATTCAAGAGCAGAATTTATTATAGCTTCTCAAAAACAGAAATCTCAATAGATGAAAATATTTTTAGAAGAGTGTTTTCATGAAACAAGTTTTCTTACATCTTGTTATAAAACTCCAGATTCTGAAATGACTTTACTCAGATCACATTTCAAAAAGTCATGTATATGATTCTTTAATGCTGCTGTTGTTACGTGCCACTGAGTTGCTTGCGACTCACAGTGACCCTATATACAAGAGCCCTAAAAGCCGTTCTATCCTGTGCCAACCTCATCATTTCTGACACACTCATTCCCACCACTCTAGTCACAGAATAGATCCATTTCATCGAGGGTCTTCCTCTCCTTCGCCATCCCTCCACTCTCCCAAGCATGATGTCCCTCTCCAAGAACCAGTCCCTCCTTGCAACATGCCCAAATTATGTCAGACGAAGCTTCAGAATCCTTGCCTCCAAGGAGCAGCCTGGCTTTACCCTCTCCAGGACAAACCTGTTTGTTCTCCTAGCAGTCCATGGTATATTCAACACTCTTCTCCTGAACACCAAGAAATGGTAACTGAAATGGTTACATGGCCTATACAGATTTCATTTAGAATTTTCCTTAGAAATGTAACTTTTATCTAAGAAGAATATATTGTGCAAACTTCAGCGTGAAAAAAATATTTTATCATTTTCTAAAATCTTCTGTACTTTTATATAGACTTGTATCATCAACATACAAGCTTTAAAAATTTAACATCTTGATGCCAAAACACCAATCATTCAGAAAGCAACTGCAGATAGTAAGTCTAAATACTTGAAAAATAAAACTCTCTATAAACATAAATAACATATTTTAACTAAGATTCATTTTAAAAGCCACTCCTGGGGATAGAGGTGGGAACCAGGGCAGATAGAGAGCTAACGAAAAGCAGGACAGAACCAAAAACATACATTGAGAAAAAAGACTTTTTCAGTGGAAGAAAAACCATTTTTCAATGACAGAAATGGGATTTATGGGTTAATTTCTTCTACAAGGCTTCCAATAGAAATTAAGGGAGGAAAAGAAGAGACAAATTGATAAAAATTTTGAATTTTCTTTTTTTAAAAAAAAAATTGTATTTTCAATAAGGGGTTAATTGTTGTTGTTGTTGTATACCATTGAGTCAGAACTGACCCACAGCTGACACTCCACTGGGTTTTCAGAGGTAGATAATTACAGAGGAGGAGACTGGAGGAGTAGTTGGTGGATTTGAAATATGTGTCTTCTGGACTGCAGAGCAGATCCTTGCAACTAGGCCACCACCAGGGGTTAACTGGTGGTGGTGTTGTTATGTGCCTTTGATTAACCTGCGACTAAAAGCGACCCTATGTCCTAACGCTAAACCCTGTCCTATCTTGTGCCAATCTCACTGTCTCCAACACACCTACCCCAACATCCCAGTCACAGCATCAATCCATCTCCTAGACGGTCCTCCTCTCCTGTGCTGTCCCTCCACCCTCCCAAGCAGGACATCCTTCTCCAAGGACTGGTCCCTCCTTGAGACATGTCCAAAGTATGTCAGACAAAGCTTCAGAATTCTTGCCTCCAAGGAGCAGCCTGGTTTAAACCTTTCCAGGATAAACCTGTTCATTTTCCTAGCAATTCATGGCATATTTAATTCTCTTCTCTACCACCACAGATCAAAAGCATCAAGTCTCCTATCTTCCATAGTCGCTGTCCAACTCTCTGATGCATAACAAGTGATTGCAAGGCCATTGCCTGTATCAGACAGACCTTAGTCTCCAGAGTGACATCACTGCTCTTCAGCACTTTGGAGAGGTTCCTAACAGCAGACTTTCCCATCACAATACGTCTTTTAATTCCCTAGGTGCTGTTGCCACGAGTGTTGACTGTGGAGCCAAGCAAACTAAAGCTGTGAACAATCTCAATCTCTTTACCATTCATCCTGATGCTGCCAATTGGTCCAGTGGTGAGAATTTGTCTTCCTGATATTGAGCTTCAATCCACATTGAAGGCTATAGTCCTTGACCTTCTGCAGCAAGTGCTTTATTCAGGTCCTCAGTTTCAGTAAGCAGGACTGTATCATCTGCATAACCCATATTGTTGATGAATCTTCCACTAACCCTGATACCACACATCAGCCCAGCCTCCTGGATAATCAGTTCTGTATACAGGTTGAAAAGGCATGGAGATAGGACATATCCCTGGCATACACCGAAGAATAGCCCTGAACCCTGCCCTCGCTTGAGCCAATCTCCCAGTCTCTTACATATCTGTCTCCATTGTCACAGTCATTGTGACAATCCATCCCATCGAGCATCTCCATCTCCTGCACTGTCCCTCTCCACCTTTTCCTGCTTGCTGTTCTTCTCCAAGGACTGGTCTCTCCTGACAACATGCCCAAACCATGTTTTAGAGGCAGTAAACCACACAGGAGGAGAATGCTTATCTTTCTCCCATGGAGCAAGTGGTGGACTAGAAGCACATGTTTTAGGGTTGGCAGAGCAACTCCTCACCACTAAGCCACTAAAGCCCCCTCCTCTGACTCAAAGGGACCCTAATGCACAACAGAACAAAGCCATTCTCTACCTTGTGCCATTCTTAGAATCTCCACTGTGCCTAAATTCACTGTTGCTGTCACTATGTGAATCAGTCTCAGTGAAGATCTTCCTCTCTACTTTTCTAATTCCAAGAACTAGACATTCTTGATATGGTGCCTGAACTATGTGGGACAGAGTTTCACCATCCTCCAAGGAGCTACACTTCTTCCAAGACATATCTGTTTGTTATTCTGGCAGTTCATGCAGGGTATATTCCATATTCTTCACCAACACAACTCAAAGGCATCAATGCTTCAACCTTTCTTATTCAATGTGCAACCTTTCCACACTTATGAAGTAACTGAAATTACCAAATATTAGGTCACATTTACCTCATCAAAAGATTTTCACAGAATAAAAAGACAATGCACAGTCTGGGAAAAACTCTTGACAGTAAAAAGATGCTTGAGAGATCATTAACCATTTAAAAAAAAACAAAAACCAAATAAAATCCAATGCCACTGAGGTGATTCTAATAAAGTGACTGTAGGACAGAACTGCTCTTAGGATTTCGAGGGTTATAATCTTTACATAAGTAGACTGCATCATTCTCCATTGGAGCAGCCAATGGATTCACCACCAACTTTTTCCTTAGCAGCCAAGGGTGCACCTGATATAGGCTATAATCTTCACAATTATTTGCTATGCATCAGAAAGCTGGGCAATAACTATGGATGATACAAGGAGAACTGATGCCTTTGAGCTGTGGTGCTGGAGAAGAGTGCTGAAAATACCGTGGACTACTTGAAGAACAAACAAGTTCATCCTGGAGATGGTGAAGCTGGGCTGCTCCTTGGAGTCAAGGATTCTGAAGCTTCGCCTGACATACTATGGGCATGTTGCAAAGAGGGACCAGTCCTTGCAGAGGGATGTCATGCTTGGTAGGGGGGAGGGACACCACAGGAGAGGAAGACCCTCGATGAGATGGACTGATTCAGTGACAGGAATAATGGGGGTAGATGTGACAGAAATAATAAGATTGGCTCAGGATACAGCAGGGTTCAGAGCTTTTGTACACAGGATTGCTATGAGTAGCAAGCAACTGGATTGCATGTAACAACAACAACTATGTGTTAGCCAAACCACCACCACAGGTCTTCTTCCTTAGCCATTTGATGTAGATCAAAGCAAGGAGATATTATCACATTTGGGCAATAAATGGAGAAGAACAAATTCATTAAAGGCTGTGGGGAGACTGGAACTTTTACACATTGCTGGGAAGACTGCAAAATGGTACAACCACTATGGAAACCAGCATGGTACTGTCTTAGAAAGCTAGAAATGGACATATGCTACAATCCAGCAGTCTTACTCCTAGGCACATATGCTAGAGGAAAAAGGATGATAACCTAAATAAAGGTATGCACACTCATGTTCTTTGGGCATTATTCACAACAACAAAAGGTTGGAAACAAACTCAATATTCTTCATTACATTAATAAACAGTGGTATGTACACACGGCAATACTACCAAACAACAAAGAATGACTATTCCACAAAACATCTCACAATATGGATAAATGTAGAGGACATTATGTTGCGTGAATAAGTCAATTACAAAACAGCAAATACTTTAATGAGTACTGAGGAGCAATGATGTTAAGTGTGAACACTAATGTGTACCTGACTCAGGCCAAGGCCTTTTCAATCACTTGTTATGCCTCTGAGAGCTGAACAATGAATAAGGATGCCAGGAAAAAGAACTGATGCCTCTGAATTGTGGTGAAAAGCATGAGAAAAGCATGTTGAATATCCCATGATTGGCCAAAAGAACATACAAGTATGTCTTAGAAAAAGTGCTGCCAGTTGGAAACAAGGATGATGAAACTTTGTCTCAGAGTCTTTGGACATGTTGCTAGGAAAGACTATCCCTTGAAAGACACATTATGCTAGGAAAGCTAGCAGGTCAGCAAGAGGGTAAGACTTCAAGATGGGCTGCAACAGTGATTGCAGCAATGGAGTTCAAATTTATCAGAGATGACGACAATGTTACAGGATAGGTCAGGGTTCAGACCTGCTGTCCATAGGATTGTTACGTATTGTACTTGACCAACAGCAGGTAACAACTGCTTTAAAAAGTGTAAAAAAATAAGTGTACATACAAAACATTCTTTGATGGTTGCCTGAGCTACATAAGAGAAAAAGGAGGTGTAAATAATAATTATAAAGTTATAAAATATAAAATATAAAAGTTATGTACCAATAAGTCTAAACCAACTCATAGCTGACCCTCTAGTAGGTTTGTAGACAGTCAATCTCATTAGAGGAGATAATTCATCTTTTTCCTAAGGAGAATCTGTTGGATTTAAATCTTTGTGTTTTTGTGTTGGTAGAGCAATTCTTCACCAATAAGCTACCAGAATGTTACTTAAAGCAAAGAGAAAGGCAATCAGTATTATGAGGAGCAGGAATGTAACATTATCAAAGAAAGAATAAAGGGCAACCAGGTAAATGTTATAACATATACAATCCTCTAACAGCAGTAAGAGCAATAATCTGTGAGGAGATATATTGGTAAATATGTGTGATAAACACATGAGGAAGTTTACAAGGGAGGATACACAAATAAAGGTATAGTCATGGATATTTTAACATACCTATTTGTAATGTTGCATGTACACTCAAATATGTAATAAAGCATATATTTGTGAACTGGAAAGGAACAGTGGACATAAAGGCTGAGTGTCATAGTGTAAGAGGACAACCTAGACCAATTAGTAGAACACAATTTATAAAGATCATATTCTACACCCTAATCTAGAGAATCTGTATGGTCCTAAGAACCATCTATAGTGTATTAGAAACTTGTGAGCAGCTTTCCAAACATCACTCTTGGTCTCTCTCCACCAGAAGCAAAGGGAAATGAAAAAGAACACTCAAAAAAGCACTTAGTTCAAAGGATTAATGGCTCACATGCACTATGGTCTCTTCTAGTCTGAAACAATAAGAACTAGTACTGGTTATCTCTACTGCCCAAACTGACCAGAACCACAATAGGAGACCCTAGTTAGAATGGGATAAAAAGCAGAACAAAGCAACAGCAAGCTTACTGGTACAATATAAAAAAGAATAGAAGAAACTCTGAGATTATTGCCTGGAGACAACCATCTGACTTGAAATTCAACAGACTCCAGGAAGCTATTTCTCAGACAAAGAAATGGGCTATAAAATAAATAACAACGTCTATGAAAGGATGTATGTTTCCTTGAATAATCAATTACAAGAGACCAAAATGGCAACATCTGCTTAAAAATAGAGAAGCAAGAAGAGACAGCAAAACTAGATGAGTGGAAACAGCTCAAGGAGAAAATAGGGAAAGCACTGACATCAATGTCATGGAACAAAATAAATTACCGAAAGCAGAGCTAATTTGCTGCATAAATTTTCCACCTATATCACAATACTATGTTAAAAAAAAATTTGTAATGGCAGACTAATTTTTGGTGCAAAACAAACAAGCAGAAAATGGCAATGGTGTTGGCATTTTTCATAGATAAATTCACACAAGATTTGGTGAATTCATTAATTTACTCAACAAATATTTGCTGACCTGTATGCGACATTGTGTTCTGAATGTGCTTGTTTAAGTTAACGTCAAACTTAAAGAGACTAGTGGACATGTTCTAGTTCTCCTGTTTAAACTTCAAAGAAAAAAATGCTTGAAGAAGTTTCTCTTCCTATAAAGATTAAAAACCTAGCTACCTAAAACTCTGGGATAGAGAACAGCACGTCTTTTAAAGCTAATGGAAGGGAACTAGAACTTGCCTCCTCCTGAAATCAAATTACATATGGCAAAACTATATTCTAGATTTCAGAGCTGTTCCCAATTATTTTCCTTTATTTTTTGAAAATGAGCTTTCAAAACTAGAAATATATCATGACGAATATGAAGTTTTAAAACAATCTAACAATTTATGTTAAAATATTAGTGCATATTCAGTTCCAAGTTTTTTTTCCTGATAACATCTGATTAATAAGAAATTTATTTGTATGTGATTGGCTATCTATTAGATACTGTATTAGTAATCTATAGTTTTAGCAGAAAAATAATTTGGAAGAAACAGCATTATATTTCTCATCTAACAAATTGACTCAATGGTAAAATCCACCCTTAAAATATTGATGACAGAACCATTCCCACCCACCCCACCCCGGAGCCTTCCCCACCACATACTTACCTGTGCAACTTCTTTCAACATTTGCTATTCTGGGAATTGGAAAGCTCAGAGCTGGAGGCTGAAGTGAAGAAGGAAAGGTTGGAGGGTGAGCCATGGCACCAGCCCCATACTAGGAGCTCCCCTGAGATACTACAGCAGGGTTGAAACCATAGCTCTGAAGTTCAAACTCCAGCAAACGATAAGAAAGGAGTCCAACCAGAACATGATAAACGGTGGGATTCTTCTGCTCTTTGAAAAATAAGGAAATCATGCTATAAAGATCTGAATGTCCAGTTTCAAAATTATGACTCCCTGTTCACCTCTTCATCTCCCAACCCCAGAATCATCTCTTAAGACTAGTCAAATTATTTTTTTAAAGCAAAGCTTCCCATAAACTTCACATTTTTCCTGAAAAATGCAAAGATGGAGCTTTACCTAGCCATTATGAAAGTATCTAACATTTTAAATCCTCTGCCTATCTGATCCTTCTATAGTTCTTTGGGATTTTTAAAACTATGTAACATTAAATCTAAGGCTTTAGTACATGCAAACTCCAACACTCAGCATCGAAAGCTAGACTATACAGTACTTAATTGCTGAAAATAGACTTCTGAGCTTAAAAAAAAAAACAAAACCTCAGGCTGACTTTTCATTTTAGTGCGTTCCTACAGAAGAAATTAATTTCTTAAAATTCTTCCACTCTCATTAAAACAAATCAGAACTCCAATTTAAATAAGTTGAAACTTTAATAAAATCAGATGAAGAATACAAATTAAAGAAAAATATTCTAACAATGTGAACAAAATTTGAGCAAAATGTGAATTAATCACATATAAAAAAGTGAGATTTTGCTTATTAACATAAACAGCAAATTACTAACGCATAGAAAATTAGGTTCTTTATGACGATTAAAATACTAAAGCTCATAAAAATAAATGTCTAAACAATGTCTAAGTTATTTCTCAAGATGACAGTTATATTCAAAAGACATACTGAAGACAATGGATATTTAAAGACCTTAAAATACAGGCATAACAGAATTCTGAATTAGGTTACATGAAGCAGTTAAAAGCAAAAAGTACTATCAATCAAGTAAACACAAAAACTTGTATACAATTCTCAACATACTGCTATCCAAATGAATTCATTCAACAAGCATCTGCAATGCAAACTAGATACTCCATTTTATACTCATATATCCATCTAACACTCAGGATAAAGGATTATCCCCAACTCCAAAGGGGGGTCAGAGTGGAAATATAATTACAAAAGCTAATGGCATCATTATTATTGTCTACAATGCCTTAGTAGCCTAAACTTTTATTATTCTTTATTTCCTACCATTCTTACTTTCTCTTACTGTATTCTAGCCATACTGGCATCCCTATTATTCTTCAAACAAACCTACTCCTGTCTCCTAGGTATCTGATCATCTGCATCTTCCAGTAAGGTGCTTCTCTAGATAATGCACAGTTTTCTACCTCATATGCTTCAATACTGAGTCATTTCAGTGAAGATTTCCCTATCTATTCTATTTTAAATGGCAATAGTCTTTCTCCCAACTCCACAGAACTTGCTTCTTCCTAATTAATTTCTCCCAGAACTCATATAATGAAATAACACACAATACATTTATTTATTTAACTGTGTATGTTCTAAAATATCACCTTGATGGTTGATTTCCCCTCTCCTCTCTCATTCTATTTGTTCATACCTATATTATTCCAGATTCTGGAGAAGTTTGGCTTATAATGGGCCCATAAGATAAATTCATTCATCTTACTCCATGCAAGCTGTTATATGAATGTTATTTGGAATTAACCAACCAATATAATGTTTTAAGCACATGCAAACTTTGGTGGATATAACCAATTATGTAAAAAAATTAATGCTGAATTTTATAATGTGCATAAAAATTTCAATCTTTCTATACTAAAATTGACAACCACTTCCAAAATACCTAAGAGACTGACAAAAATATTCATTGGCTAGAATGCCACACAATGGAAGAATCAAGAATTTGGAGGGTGTAAATTTATTTTATTCTTCATTTATGAAATTGTTTCAAGTTAAATTAGTCCCATAATTTTTCTTTTAAAAAACAAACAACCCTCTGGTTTGAGAATATCTGAGACTTAGTTTAATATGACACAATAATAGCCATTTCATCTTCATCACAAAATCCCACTACACTGGACTGCACTGTAATTGCACAGTAGACTACCTGCATTAAATAATGTTACAGAGTAAGTGTCAAATATGAACTAGTATGTACTGAATGTTTATCAATGACAAAGCCCTGAAGTAAGGGCTTTCTCTCCTTTACGACATCATAACTTTATTAAAATAGTTACTTTTGCCTCCTATTTTTTTAAAAAAGCTTTCTTTTATTTTTCAGCTAAGAAAACTGAGGTCTTGGGAGGTAGTCTATAAAGCTGTTAGATCTAAGATGCTTCCCTATGAAACTCAGCAATGGGGTCTATTCAGCTCTGAAATTCTGGAATACAAAAGGGATCTTCTCAAGGAAAATCCAAATGGATAGACTTGCCAATTTTGCCAAACTGGAGATGATACATGAGGCACAGGCTTGAAATTTCAGGAAGTAAACTATGGACTCTTCAGACTTCTGGCCTTATCCTTCTCACAAAACACTGTCCACCAGATGTATGAATTACCTTTCTCTCCCCACTAAACCAAAATCCTAAAACTATTTAAGGTTTCGGGGGGGGGGGGACTAGCTTCAGAGAAATAAGTATCACACATTATATTAATAGGGTCAATTGATGAAAAGGCTAATTTAATGTCCGTCTAAAAATAAAACTCATTTAGCTTTATGTAAAAAAAGTGTTACAAAGAAACAACTTTAAATCGCATAGTAACTGTTAAAGGTAAACTCTTAAACAGCAATAGTACAATTAAGAAATTATCTCTTTTGGCAGTTGTGGTTGATTGCTTTTGAGTGGAGCCCACTGATAGTGATTCTATGAAGAAAAGGCCCGAAGCGCCTCTACAACTATCGACATTTATCAAAACTCATAGTTTCCAGAGGCATGGCAGTAGGTTTAAGTTTCTTCTTATGTACAGAAATGTGTATATGACAGCCTGGTTTTTGGTGTCAATTTCTTTGGCTTTAGCGTTCTATAGCTTGGGGATGCAGGCCACAGAACTGGGCCTCAGGGCACTGTCTCCCCGATGGCAATGAATCTTATCATTTCTGCTGTTTTAATTGGTCCTTATGATGATAGCTTCAGCAGAGGTCTTTTGTCTTCAGAGGTTACCGACACCCCAATCTGGCATTTCCATTGATGATGCAGCAGAGAACGTCCAGCTGTTACACAGGCCAGTAGGAAGCCCATCAACATTATGGTGACCATTTTGCACAATCACCAACGGCTCGTGGTGATACAGCTGTTCTCCACTAAGGTGGTGACAATATTCACCCCAGCATAGAAGATAGGGGTCTCTCGGTAGGGACGTCCCCTTTGCCAGTAGCCGTTCTCTGCCTATAGCTTCTGCTTCTTCTCTTGTCTCTGGTCTGTAGTTGTGGGCCAGCTTCAGCAGCTGAGTAATCAATCACCTGGCAGTCGAAGGCCTGGATGAACTGGTTAATGATGGGTGGCATCTTGAGCCATATGTAGAGGACTGCTTATTGCTGTTGCCTGCTGCCAGCAGTAGGTCCATTTGACAAAGCAGGGATGGTTTCGTTCAGGTTTGTGGTCCTGTTAAATGCCAAAGTCCCTGGGCCTTTCCTTGAACAGGGGGTTCACTGTCTCTTGGTCTCCTGCTTCTTGACTGCTGCAGGTGCCAGGGGCACCTTGTTCTCCCTGATCGTCTTTGTCTTCAGTATCTTGGGCAAATGGTTGAGAAAGAAATTAACTTTCATATTATTTTATATATAGTTTTGACCAATTTGCTTATTAATATACTTTTTTCTGTTCTAGGATCCCACATTACATTTATTTCTGTTCTTGTTAATCTGTTCCATTTGGCACTGTTTTTAAGATTTCCTTTTCATTAATAAAACTAGCAGTTTTGAAAATTAGACTGTACATTTGTAACACATTTTCACATAACTGGAATGTTGCTGTTAAGTGTCATCGAGTCAAGTAAGACTCACAGCAACTCTATGAACAAAAGATCTGAACTCTGTCCTATCCTGTGCCATCTTTAACACCCACAACACATTTGAGTCTAATGCCGCAGACACTGTATCAATCTATTTCAATGAAGGTCTTCCTCTCCTTTGCTGATTCACCTTTCCAAGCACGATGTTCCTTTCCAAGGCATAGCCTCGCCTAACAGTATGTCCAAAATAAATGAGACGAAGATTCACCATCTTTGCCTTCATGGAAAACTCTGGTTGCATTTTCTCTAAGACTTATCTGTTTGTTATTTTGGCAGTTTATGGGATGTTCAGCACTCTTTCCAATACCACAACTCAAATGCATCAATTCTTCTTCTGTCACATAACTTGAAAGACTGGGGCTTGAATCAGGCACACTTTAGTCTTTAAACTGAAATCATTGCTCTGCAGGACTTTGAAGAGGTCTCTCACATCTGACACCAATGCTGACTGGTGGTACCAAGGGTGTAAACTGAGGATCAGAGCAAGATGAAACATTGACAATTTCAATCTTTTCTCCATCTATCATGAGGTTGACTATTATATGTTTTTAGGAAGAATTACCAAAAGGTGTTGTACTATTCTCAAATACATCACATTCCATGAATATTTATCAATATATGATGTCTATCTTGTTAATATGCTTTATTATGGGCCATGTTAATCTGAATTTTATTTACGGTGGCAGATGTGCCAAATTTCTGAAAGGGAATTACTATTCTTTTTCTTTGTAAATAAGATTTTAGAGGAAATACTTTAAAAGTATGTCATATTTCTCTTTAAAAGTTTATCCACTAATTAACAATACCAAACATCAGATAGTTGTCATTCCAGGTTATTGTTGTAGTTAGATGTTATCCATGGCTTTCCATGAAAACAATTTGTGTGATTGTTTTGGTATTTGTTTAGAATAAAGAACAACCTTAAATGGGGGGGGGGGAGTTTTCCCACTAATTAGAATAGCCATGCATGCTGTACACAGCATCTATTACAGGGAAAATCTAGCACTGATTTTTCTACATTAACTAACTAGAATGCTTCTGTAAATAAGTTTACTGTTACGTTGTCGTCGGGTACCATGGAGTCAGGATCAACTCAGAGCTGACCCTCCAGTAGCTTTAAGAGACAGTATATCACACAGGAGGAGACTGGCTATATTTCCCTTACAAAGGAGCTGCTAGACTCAAAATGCCTATATTGGTTTAGCAGTGCAACTCTTTACCATTAAGGCATCGGAGTGTCACTTAAGTATTACCAGTCAAAAACACACAGTAGCTAGTCAAATGTCATATAGGTAGAAAGTTAAGCATTAATGGCTCAAATCCAGAGTTCTTTATTCTAACCGAAGTTCTTCATTCTAAACATCATATTCTTTCAGCTTTATTGAATTCCTTTATCCTGGCAGAAGAGAACAGGTTTAAAAATATTAAGTGCCCAAAGTAGTCTGTCTCAACATTTCTGGCTCTGTATGAAAAAGGTCTATCTTTCTTTATTATGGAAAATAAACAAACAAAAATCCAAAACAATTTCCTAATTACATAAGCACACTTACAACATCTTTAATACTTTTAATACATTTTTTAAAGCCACACTAAAACATAAAGACATAAAATACTATTCTAAGCTACAGAAAGTAGATGTTTTGAATAAAGAATATGAATAAAATTACTTCAGCTGAGAAGTGATAATGTGAAACTCACTATGACCTCAATTTCAAATTAAGAGTTTGTAGGCTTTTATGAAGGGAAAGAGAAACTAGGCAGACTCTTAGTAGACTCTATGAATTCATTAAGTGGAGTTGAGGCTGACTAGACCAATAGTTGAGTGCCGAATAAGGGGGCTGTAGAGAGGAATTCTGTCGATAGTTCTCCATTATGGTTATGCACCATTGAGTCAACTGCAACTCATAGCACCCCTATACACAATGGCTCTGAACTATGCTCTGTCCTGAGCTGGTCTCTATCCTGAGCTAGCCTCCAACACACCAACTACCACTGCCCCAGTTACTGTGTGAAACCATCTCATCCAGAGTCTCCCTTTCCTGTACTGTCCCTCCATTTTTTACAAGCATGATGTCCTTTTCCGGCCACATGCCCAAAGTATGTAATACAGAGCTTAACAATTCTTGCCTCCAAGGGAAAGTTGGTTTTACCCACTCCAAAACAGACTTGTTTTCTTGGCAGTACATTGTATGTTCAATACTCTTCTCCAGCACCACAATTAGAAGGCACTGATACTTCTTCTGTCACCCTTAGTCACTGCCCAGCTCTCTGATGCATATCAAGTAACTGTTAAGACCACTGCTTCGATCAGGCACACCTCAGTATCTAGACTGACACTGTTGCTCTTTAGCATTCTGGAGAAGTCCTTGACAACAGACTTTCCAATGCAAGCTGTCTTTTGATTTCCTTACTGTTGGTACCTAGAGTGTTAATTGTTGTCCCAAGCAAGCTGAAATTATTAACAATCTCAATCTCTTCTTTATACATCATGGTGCTGCCAACTGGGCCAGTGGGTAAGAATCTGTTTTCTAGATGTTGAACTTCAATCCGTATTGAATGCTGCAGTCCTTGGCCTTCTGCCGCAAATGCTTCAGGTCCTCTTCAGTTTCAAGGAGCAAGACTGTGTCATCTGCTTAACACAGGCTGTTGATGAATCTTTCTCCAATCTTGATGCCACATTCTTTTTCATTAGTCTTCAGCTAACTACTGATAGACGAACACAAATGAGGAAATTACACAAGATAGGAAAGGGTCATCTAGAAGTACTAGGGGAAACAATCCCTCAGAAAATATTGTAAATCATTTGTGTTCTCATTAACCAGAGTAGAAAAACACTGTAGTTCAGAGTATTGGGTGGAACAGGAAATTGGATAGAACATTCTGGTAATTTTTCGTTAGAAACAATGCCAGAATAACGCACAGTAACATCTTTAAAGTATCTCCCCCCCCAAAAAAAACAAACAAAAAAACCACCTTACCAACATTAAATTCTATACCGAGTGAAAGTTATTTTCACAACTGAAACTAAACAGATTTTTCCAGACTTATTAAGTCATAAGCATCTCCCACTTCAGTATACATTACAAAATCACTCTAAAGCCTTTCTCTGGTGGCGGATGGGGGGAAATGCCAGTTCTATAAAGCAAGCAGAGATGGAAGAAACAAAGAGAGGGAAGAGAGAGAGAGAGAAACAAGGCAGGCTAAGGAAGAAAAAGAGGGAAGAAGAAATGGAAGAAAGAGATGAGAAGGAAATCATAGCTATTAAGAAGGAGAAATAATACTATTTTTAAAAAAACCAACTGGACTATATAAAGAACTAAAGTAAGCTAAAGAATAATTATGATGTATCTGCAGTATGTTAGGCTTAACCAAAGCAAAATGCTCCATTCTGAAACAACCAAAAATGAGCCATGAAATATTTAATTGTACTTAATCAACAGGTAGTTAAATGCAAGTCAAACATTATCCCTAAGTGAAGATACAGACGTGAAGAAAGTATCAGCTAAAAATAACAGAGATACAGAAACTAGGAGGGAGGGAGGTAAGAAGAAGAGAAATTCAGAGAATCCCATAAACTCTTAGCCCCAAAGGTGGATAATCTCTTAGAAGATTTTTTCATAAAGTAAGTACCCTGAAAAGCTACACCAACATTGTAATAACACCTACATGAAGACAGTAACAACAACAACAACAAAAACCCTTTATTTTTATGCTAGCCAGAGAGAGGGAAGAAAATTATCTGTGATTCTATAAGCATAGCTGATACAGATAGGTTTTTCTGAATGGACTCAAGATATTTTACTATTAGTTGGTCCTGGATTAGTCCCCTATAAACTTGGCAAAGCATATGTAACTCCAATTGAGAGAAATGTCCTCTAAAAATCGCCACAGAGAATTTTAAGAAGCATAAAATGGCAGGCGAGTACACGAGGAAACAAAGGCAGCATTCTAACAGGGAAGTAGTAAATATTAAAGATAATAAAATGAACTGTAGTGGCATCTAACTTTGGGGATAACTACAGACATAAGGAAGTAGAAGTATAAAGTTATTTAAGAAAATATACTGGGAACCAAATCTAAATGGTGCATGAAGTGGAAAATTATCAACATCAGATGCATAAAACATAGACAAAAGGATTAAGAAACATGTTTAATGGAGAAAAACAGATACATCTACCAATTGTTGTCACTGTTTAGTCTTAGTGCCTCAACCATGACTCATAGTGACCCCAAGAACATCACCTGAACCCTGCCCCATTCTGTACCATGAAGCATCATCTCTGTTACACACTGTCAATCCATCTCATTGAAGGTCTTCCTCTGCTTCACTGACCCTCCACTTTTCCTACCATGATTTATTTCCCCATAGATTGACTCCTCCTAACAACATGCCCAAATATGTAAGACCAAGTCTTACCACCTTTCCCTCTAAGGAGCATCCTGGCTGCACTCCTCTCCAACATGCTATTGTTCATTCTGATGGCAAGCTCTGGGATAGTCAGTGCTCTTCTCAAGCACTACAACTCAAAGGCATTGATTCTCCTGTCATCTTATTTACTATCCAACTCTTAGAAGCACAGGAGGTAACTGTTAAAGACCATAGCTTAGATAAAGTGCACTTTAGTCTTTAAAATGACACCTTGTTCTTCAACACTGTAGAAACATACCTGACTGCAGAACAAAGTAAGATGAAATCACTGATAATTTCTTTTATCCATCTATCTCGATGTTGCCAACTAGGCCCGTGGCAAATTTTTTTTTCTTGCTGTTTCGATGTAATCCATACTAAAATTCTTGATCTTTTGGAACAAAAATACCCTCACTTTCAGAACAAAAAAAGATTCCTCACTTTCACGAAGTAAAGCTGTGTTATCTACTATAAGGCAGATTGTTGCTAAGTCTTCCTCTGATCCTGATGCCACATTCTACTTCATCATGTGTAGCTTAAGTGATTTATTTAGTATTAAATACATATGGAGAAAAGATATATCTCTGCCACACACTTTCTTGATTTCAAACCACGCAGTGTTCCCTTGCTCTGTTCGAACAACGGCTTCCTAGTCTAGATTTCACATGAGCAAAATTAAGTGTTCTGATACTGCCACTCTTCTCAATGTTATCAATAATTTATTATGATATAAAAGTCAAATGCCTTGGCATAGTCAAAAAAGCATAGTAAATATTCTTTCTGGTACTTCATGCTTTCAGCCAAGATCCATCTGATATTAGCAATTATACCCTTGGTGTCACGGCCTCTTCTAAATACAGTATGAATCTCTGACAGTTCTGTCAGAGACTTGTTCTAGCCACTTTGAATAATCTTCACCAAGATTTTACCTGCATGTGCTATTAACGATACTGCTCAAGAATTTCCACAGTATATTGTTGTTCTTGTTGGTAGGTGCTATAAAGCCAAGTATGATTCATAATGTCCCTATGAACAACAGACCTGACCATGTCCTATGCTGTGCCATCCTCATTATCTATTACAAACTAGGGCTTCCTGCTGCAGTCACTATGTCAATTCATTTTGTTGGAGGTCGTCTTCTCTTTTGCTGACTATCTTTCCAAGTATGATGTCCTTCGCCAAGCAATCAACATGTTCAAAGTATGAGAGACGAAGCTGCAAAATCTTTGCATCCAAGGGGCACTCTATTTTTTCGAAGACATAGCTCATTGTTCTTCTAGCAGTTCATGAGATATTCAGTACCATTCTCCAGTATCATAACTTAAAGGAAATCAATTCTTCATTCTTATCCATTGTCCAGTTCTCAGATGCATAGCAAGTGACTGAAAAGATATTTTTGGGTGATGGAAACAAATCTTTTATAGTCTGTTGGCCAGGTAGTGATCTTCCAAATTTCTTGGCATAGCCTGGTGAACAAACTCAGGGCTGCTTCTATTTGTTTTTACATGTGAATTAGTACCTCATCAATTCCTGGGGACTCATTTTTAAAGAATGCTTTCTGTGCCACCTGCCAATTAGTCAAAAGTAACTTTGTTCAGGTACATACATAAATAATTAGTATTAGAATAGCCACACTTGCTTCACAATGAAATGACATGATGAAATAGGCAACAAAAAATAACTAAACATCATGTCGTTATTGTTATTAATGTGCAGCTGAGTGGCCTGCAACTCATAGTAACCCTATACACAACAGCCCTAAACCCTACTGAATCCTGTGCCAATCTCACTGTTTCTGAAAAACCTACTCCCATTACCCCAGTCAGTGAATCAATCCATCTCATCAAAGGTCTTCCTCTCCTGCACTGTCCCTCACCAAGGACTAGAAAATCCTTGTAACATGTCCAAAGTATGTCAGAAGAAGCTTCAGAGTCCTTACCTCCAAGGAGCAGGCTGGTTTAACCCTCTCCAGGAAAAACTTGTTCAGTTTCTTAGCAGTCCACGGTATATTTAGTACTCTTCTCCAACACCACAGCTCAAAGGCATCAATTCTCCTTCTATTCTCCCTAGTCACTGTCCAGCTCTCTGACACATAGCAAATGACTGCAAAGACCACAGCCTGTATCAGGAGCACCTTAGTCTCCAGAGAACACCACTGATCTTTATCACTTTATAGAGGTCCCTAAGAGCAGACTTTCCCACTGCAATATGTATTTTAATTTCCTGGCCACTGTGCCAAGAGTGTTGACTGTGGAGCCAAGAAAACTGAAACTATTAACAATCTCAATCTCTTCACCATCCATCTTGATGCGGTCAGTTGGCCCAGTGGTGAGAATCTTTGTTTTCTTGATACTGATAAACATCATGTATTAAAATATTTCACATTATTAAAATGTCACTGTCAAAAAAAAACACAAACAAACCACCAAACTATTTTATGGGCAGCAGGGGGAAGAGAAAAAAAGTAACTACCACATAATTAAAAATTTTTGAAGTATAAATCAGAAGCAGCACTGGGAGATCTTGTGACCTAGTGAGTAAAAAACTGTACTCTCAAACCAAAGGTAAGCAGTTTGACGCACTCACAACTCTGTCAGAGAAAGATGGGCAATCTCCACCTAGATGACTTAAGAGTCTCTGAAATTCCTCTGCAGAGTCAGTTATGACAATAAATAACAAAAACAATGTTTACAGGAAGCTCCACTGGTGTAGTTTGTAAGGAATCACATTTGTTAATCTAAAAGTGAACATTTCAAATATACCAGCAGCTCTGTGGAAGACAGATAACCTCCTCTGGTGTGATTTATAGCCTCTGAAAATCCTTTTGAGAATAAGCGATGAATTGGTTGTGACTTGACAGTAATGAGTTTCAGTTCTCATAAATAATCACAATATAAAGATAAAACGGAAAACTAAGTTAAGGAGCCAAACCAAAAGCTAGATAAAGAAGAGTAGAATAAACCTAAATTAAATAAAAAGGAGAAATTAATGAATATAACAAAAACTTTAAAATACTAATAAATCTCTAAGCAAGTTCTTAATAAAACTGACAAATCTCTGACTTGATGAACCAAACATGGGAACAAGATACACAGTATACAAGAACCTAAAGAATGAGAAATATACATAAAAAAAGTAGTACTTCTTGAACCGCCCCCCAAAAACTGCATCTTCAAAAAGACCTGAATCTTACAACGTATTTAATGGATATAATAAAAAGAAATTTTCACTATTAGCAGTTCTAGTCAATATCATATATTAAAGGTACTAGTAAGATCAGAAAAGAAAAACAAGTCCTAAAAATAATAAGAAAGATGCTAAACTGTCATTTCTAGATAGATGTTGATTTAAAAGAAAATCTCAAAGAAGCTAAACATGAACTCTAAGAGTGATAAGTAATGATAATGAAGGTAAAAAATATTAAAATCAGACAGCTGGACAATGACTAAGGATGACAGAAGAAGAATCAATGCCTTTAAAGTTGCGGTGCTGGAGAAGAGTCTTGAACATATCATGGACTGACACGAAAACAAATAGGTCTATCTTGGAGAGGGTGAAACCAAGTTTCTCCTCAGAGGCTAGGATTTTGAAGTTCAATCTCACATACTTTGGGCATATAGCCAGGAGAGCCTGGTCCTTGGAGAAAGATATCAGACTCGGAAGGGAAGAGGGACAGCGCAGGAGAGAAAAACCCTGGATGAGATTTGACTAGGGTAATGGGGTTAGGTGTGGAATTACAAGAGTTCAGATGCCATTTCCACATGGTCCACGCTTGTTTTACATACAGTACGTCACAGTCATGCTTTCTTCTCCTGAGCATTAATGGCAAAGAAGAAGGGAAAGCACTTGAACGTGACCATTTTAAAATCCTCTTCCACCACCTTTCTGCTCACCTACATCTAAAACCAGAAAATATGACTTTCTCTTTACAGAGCTTTGGTCTAATTAGTGGGGAATGTGCTGCCAACCCAAAGGCAGGCAGTTAGAATCCAACAGCTTCTATGCGGGAGAAAGATGTTCAATTTATCTTGTGTGATTTCTTGCCTCTAAAACCACACAAGAGGGTCAGTTATGAGTCATCTTACTTCAAGGCAATGAGTTGAGTTTGAGTCTCTCACTCTGATCTTCCAGGTCAAGCCTGAGAACAGTCCAATGAGTAAGTACTCATTTTAAAAATTCCTAAAGATTTTATTTTTGCCAAAGGTTTTTATAAAGCATCTTTAAATGAGTTATATAGCTTCCACATATGTACAAGAATCTAAGATGATTTGTGTGGATGGTTATTTAATCTTACAAGTGTTAGCATAAAGTTAGCAAGTTACTGTTTTCCAAGTGTAATTTTATGATCCTATCATTTATAAGATGCATCTTAATTTCAGAGATAAAAAATTTTCCAAATGTGCAACTTAAGAATCCAAGTAATAGGGTACTTTATTGTTTATATTACTTTATTGCACTGAAAGGAAAAAAAATACACATATACAGTCTGTATACAGTATTGTACAAAACTTCTTTCATACTATATAAACAAACACACCTACCAGTGAATACATATGTTACACATTTAAATGTTTTGTGTTTAAAGTTTTACACAATGCAGAATTTTGGTGGATAGTGAGAAAAGTATCGAATGCTTTAAAAATATCTGTCGCAGTGCAACAATGAATGAATGAGAACCCAAAATCTCTGTAAATGTTCATTAAAACGAATAAAATTTAGTAATAATAAAAAAAATCTGTCGAATTATTTATAGAGTTTTCGGTGGGCTGGAAATGGGTGTCATCTTATTTTTTAAAAGGAAAAAAAAGGGGGAGGCACCACTTTTCCCAAAGCTGCTATACAAAATTAAAGAGGGATACTTGTATATATTAAAACATATATGCTAAGAACCACATAAATTACAAGTATGAAGCAGAAAACATTCAAACTAGTGACTGCTTCTAGGAAGTATGGCAGGGTAAAGGATGAAAAGTAACACCTGGAAATACTTCCATTAAGAATTATCCACAACCTATAGAAAAATACACATTGTGTGATCACTATTTCCTAGAAACCCAGAAAATCGTATTTGACTTTATAAAAATCATTAGAAAAGATACAAAAGACAGATTACTGTTAGCAATAAAATGACTTTATACAATGAATTATATGTACTTCTGTATTTTTCTAGATGGTTTCCACAAGGAGTATGTATTATTTCTATAATTAAAATAAACAAATAAACATTGGCAATATCTGCAGTCAAAATGTCCACTAAGTGCTGAAGAGCAATGTTATCATTTTAGATACTGTGTGCCTGATCCAAGCTATGGTCTTTTCAATTACTTGTCATGTATCTGAAAGTTGGAAATGACTTAAGATGACAGAAGAAAAATGGATGTGTGTCAGTTGGGACATTGGAGAAGAGTACTGAATAACTCATGGACTGAGATAAAAAACAAATCTCTCTTGAAGGAAATATGACTACTATGTCCCTTGGAGACATGGATGGTGAACTTCTGTCTCAGATATTTGGGGCATGTAGCCAATAATGCTAGTCTTTGGAGAAACAACATGCTTGGAAAGGTAGAGGGTCAGTATAAGAGAGGAAGACACTCAGTAAGACGGATTGATACAGTGACTGTAACAACAGGCTCAAGTATATCAAAGATGATAGTAAGGATAGCACAAAACAGGCACAGATCAGAGTCACTGTTCACAGGGTTGCTACAAGAGGCAGCTAACCTGACAGCACATAACAACAACAAAAAACAAATTATTTAATGCTGTATGGAGGAGAATAGAGAATAACAGGGACAGTTCCCATCATATTTTCAGTTCTCTGACACTGCCATTAATTTAAAGTGACATTTCATTTTGAGGCATTCTTCAGAAACATACGGATTGGAATGTACTAGATCGAGTTTATAGACAACAAGAACTAGCCAGTACATATGCAATCGTTGACATTATGTTAAAAAAAATACTGTGCACTTAAATGTGGCTAATGTGACTAATATTAGTAGAGTGACACAGTACTAGGGAGGAGGACCGGCCATCCACTTTTTAAACAGGACTAATAGAGAAACACAGATTTACCCTATTAGAGGTAGGATCCATCCACATGGAAGACAATCCAAACAAGGAGAAACAGTTGCAAACATCCTTTAGTAGTTGGAACTAGGAAGGTACACATTTGAATGTTGAGAAACTAGAAGTTGTAAAAAATGAAATGGAATGCAGGAACACTACATTCTAGGCAATAGTAGAAAAGAGAAACTAGCATTTGCCACTCTGAATTAGACAATCGCACGGGATACTATGCCAGACATTAAAAAGAGAGGAAGAATGATGCTGCATTCATAGTTAAAAAGACAGCTTCAAGTTCTATCATGAAGGACAATGCTTTAAGTGATAGGATATTATCCAAAAGCATATAAAAACCCATTAATATTATTATTATTCAAATATGCACTTTCTAAGTGAAAGAAAACTGAAAATTTTTACCAAATTTTGTAGTCCAAAATTGACCAAACATGCAATCAAGACATGTTAATGATAACTGCTGACTGGAACTCAAAAGTTGGAAATCATGAAGGGGAAAGGTAATCGGAATGTACAGATCTGGTGACAGTAACAAGGCTGGAAATAGACATAAAAAAAAAAATAGACTATTTTTCTTTGTCCACTAATTTACTCATCACAATTACCTTTAAAAAAAACACAAACGAAGACTTTATACACAGACCTCACCAGATGGATTGCACAGGAACCAGAATGACCATATCTGTGGAAGGAATTGTGTGGGAGAATCTCATTAACATCAGTCAAAACCAGGCCAGGAGCTGACCATGAAACATCAATTACTCATGTGTAAGTTGAAACTGATGCTAAAAAATTTAAACAAGACCATGAGTCTATCACATCTGAATTGAAAAATCATCTTAAGAATAGACTGAAGCACCAGATAAACTGTGGGATGACATCAAAACTATCATCCGTGAAGAGAGCAAAGGTTACTACAAAGACAAAGAAAACAAATCAAATGATGTCAGAAGAGACCCTGAAAATTGCACAGAACCACCAAAAAGCCAGAACAAGGGAGAAAGATGTTAAAATAAAACATTTCAAAACACAGCTTGAAAAGACAAAGTAAACTACTATATGAAATGTGCATAGACCCAGGACTGAAGAATAAAAAGGCAAAAACATGCTCAGTATTTGTCAAGCTCAAAGTACTAAAAAACCAAATTCAAGCCCTGAGTTGCAATACTGTAAGATGCTATGGGCAAACGCTCAAAGGATCCAGGAAGCATTTAAAAAAGTTGAAAGGAATATACAGAATCACCATACCAAATTTCTGTATGATCAAGAGCCAATGGTAATGAAGAAAGAAGCTCAAGCTCTACTAATAAGGCCCCAAGAATCAATGGGATACCACCTAACATGTTTCAAATAAGAGATGCAGCATATGCCAGGAAATCTAGAGGAAAAATGATTGGCCAATTGACTAGAAGAGATTCATATCTGTTCCCATTCTCAAGAGAGGTGATACAATAAAATATGGAAATTTTTGAAGGAACATTAACATCACATGCAAACAAAATACTTAAGATGAGTAAAAAATTGCTAGCACACATAGACAGAAAAGAGCCAGAAGTTCAAACAGGATTTTAAAGAGGCCATGGCACCACGGATATCACTGCTATGTCAGATGGATCCTTGCTGAAAGCAAAGAATAACTGAAGAATGTCTACTGGTTTTACTGATTATGCAAAAGCATTTGATTGTGTGGATCATAATAAATTAGAGCTAACTTAATTGTGCAAAACCTACAACGAGGCCAAGAGGCAAGCAGAGCAATGGAACATTACGTGGTTCAAAATTAAGAAAGGAGGGCATATGACAACAATCTGAAACAAGAAGTGCACTGCAAAGTGGATGTGGTGAGGGGGCAGGAAGGGGGAGGAAAATATGCAACAACAAATAAATGAAAACTTAACTTTTCCCTGTAAACGTTGAGTAAAATTCCATTTTTTTTTCTAAAAGGTGTATAACAGTGTTGGATCCTTTCTCTGTATCTATTCAATCTATATGCTGAGCAAATTATTTGAGAAACTGGGCTCTATGAAGAATGTGGCATCAGGATCAGAGGAAGACTCATCAATAATCTATGTCATCTATGCAGATGAAACAACCTTGCTTGCTGAAAGTGAAGATGATTTGAAAGACTTATTTCAGAAGATCAAGGACTACAATTTTCAATATGGATTACATTCCAACATCAAGAAAACAAAAATTCTCACCACTCGACTAATAGGCAAGATCATGATACCTGGGGGAAAAGACTGAAGCTGTCAATGACTTCATCTTACCTAGATCCAAAATCAATACACTTCGTAACAAGCAGTTAAGAGATCAAGAGACTGGGAAGTCAGTACTCAGGGACTGCGAATTACTGAGAAGCAATGATGTTAGTTTGAGGACTAAGTTGCATGTGATTCAGACTACTTCAGGTCTTTTCAATCACTTGCTATGCTGCTGAGAACTGGACAATGAATAAGCATGGCAAGATGGTGAGGATGCTACAGGGTCGGACAGGATTCAGATTTGTTCACAGGGTCATTAGGAGCCATTCTTGTGGCACCTAACAAAAACAACAGTATGACTGATAATGGGCTTAAAAAGCAGAGATTATGAGGCTGGCACAGGATTGGGCAGTGTTTCATTCTGCTGTACATATCGTCAGAGCCAAATGACAGCCTCTAACAACAATGTGACTGATAGAAGCTATGATAGTGTAAAAGTGTAGCTGTTGTTGTTGAACACGACTCATAGTGACTCTATGAACATAAGACCAGAAAGAAGCCTTTCTCTTATTATCATTTATCAAAGTTCATCGAGTTTCCAGAGGCATGTAGTTTAATAAAGGCTGCTGACTGAATGGCCTATAGTCTAAATTCACCAGGTGCTTCGAGTATAAAAGATGTGGCAGTCCACTTCTGTGAGGATTTATACCTCTGATATGCAGTAATGTAATTCTACACATTAAAAAAAAAAAAAAATCTAAGAATTGGCAATGACCTGATGGATGGCAACAAATTTCTACTTGGGGGAATCTGAATGATAAATTGAACTTTAAAATTTTACTTAAATGAAATAAAAAATAAACATAAACAGTTATTTAAGTCCTACAATGTTGGCACTCAATTTTGTCCTTGGACAAAAAAAGAGTGGTCTATCATGTGAAAAGAAAATACAGGTGATTAAAAAAAAAAAGGGAAAAAGCACTGAGCCCATCATACAATGGCTTCTAGAAAAACTGACACCTAGTATTTTAATTGTATGAGGCATTCCAAGAGGAATTAATTTAAAAAAAAAAAAGGCTAGAAAGTATGAAAAGATCAGGATAGGAGGATAAAAAGTAGTTTAACCAACATTCTAGCACCAGCAGCCAGGAAATCAAAAGATGAATTGTGTTGGATGAATATGCTGTCAAGGACCACTCCAGAGTACTGAAGAGCAATGAGGTCAGTCTTGAGACTAGGACACACCTGGTCCAGGCCATGGTCTTTGCAATTACTTGCTACATATCAGAGAGCTGGACAATGACCAAAGATGACATAAGAAGAATTGGTGTCTTTCAGCTGTAGTGCTGGAGAAGAGTGATGAACATACCATGGAATAAGAAAACAAACTGATCTGACCTGAATAAGGTGAAACGAAGCTGCTCCTTGGAGGCAAGGATTTTGATGCTCCATCTGACATACATTTGCATGTTGCCGGGAGGGGCATCACGAGTCCTTGGAGAAGGACATCATGCTTAGAATGGTGGAGGGAAAATGCAGGAGAAGAATATGAGATGGAATGACACAGTAACTGGGGTTATGGGGAAAGGTGTGTCCAAGACAGTGAGACTGGCTCAGGAAAGGACAGGATTCAGAGCTACAGTGCAAAGGGCAGCTATGAGTCACAGGTAACTCAATGGTACATAAAACCAACAAGAAATAACAAAAGGGGGAAACACCACTATGAAGAGTAACTGGAAAGACAATTAGAAAGGTAAATCCAGGTTATACTTACATAAATTCCAGAAACCTGGATTTACTAAAAGAAAGTCACTCAGTAGTTAAGCTAAATGATGTTTAAAATGATGTTTGCATGTTTCTCTCATAAAAAAATCTGTTGCCACCAAGTAGAAAAGGTACTCATAGCTGACCCTCCATCAGGTTCCCAAAGTTGTAAATCATATAAGAGGTATCTGCCCATTTTTACCCTGCAGAGTTACTGGTAAATCTGAATCACCAGGTAGTTATAGCCTTTGAGTTAACAATGCAACTCCCTACAGACTACTCCACCAGGGCTCCCTCATAGATAGGATAATTAGAGAAAGGTGGGGGAAATTACAGAAAAAAATATACTCACTGTCATACTGAGTCAGTTTTGAACTACAATAACCCCAGGAAGCCCTGGTGGCTTAGTGGTAAGAATCTGTGCTGCAATCCTGGAGTCATGCAGTTCGAATCTGCCACCTGCTCCATGGGAGAATGATGGGCAATCTCATCTCATGCAATTACTGTCTCTGAAACACGCGCCCCCCCGCCCCCAATGTCAGCTAAGGGTCAAATACAACTTGACAGTACACAGCAACAGCCTTATAAACAATAGGAAAAAACATGGTTCAGTCTTGTACCATCCTAACTGAGTTTAAATTTAGAGGGAAAAATTAAACACAAAGTAGAATCATTTTAAAATTCAATACTTCAACCAGCATCCACGCTGCTAGCTGCAAGCACTGAGCCCAAAGCAAATGCATTGTCCTAAACTAAATTTCTAAGGCTTTTTCAATTCTATAAGGAAATGAGAACTGGAAAAATCCTTTCCGTTAAACTCTAGAATATGAACCTATTATTAAATAGCACTGTAAGACATATGCTGTCCTCCAAATACAAAGCCATCACTGGTGAGCAAAAACAGGTATAACACAGATACAAACCCAATTCTATATGCTAAGGAAAATAAAGGATAAAGTTCTAACAAATTAAAGAATTTAAATAATCTTCATTTATATATATATAAACTCTTCATAGGTACCACTATAGGTACACATTTTAGTTCAGTGATTTACTTAATAGTACGCTAAATATCTAATACATTTATTACAGTCATCACAACATCAAGGAAGAAGCTGTATTTATACACATGCTTTTGAGAATTTGTCAAATATATAAGTTTCTGATCCAGTTCTAAATAACTACTTTTATAAGTATTTCAGTTACATCAAATAATATTAAAAACATAGTAACAAAAATGAAAGCTAGTTTCAGTCACCAAACCCTAAAAACCTGAGTTATCTGTAAATAATATGTTTAGAACAATATGATGCTTTTTTAATAGAATGAGCAGGACTAAACAAATCTCTTCATGAAAATATATAATTCTATTTTTCCCTCTTTTTCAAGTAAATGTAAATTTTAATATCCAAAGTAAAAAAGGATTCCTTGAGGTAAATTAATTCTATTGTATCATAATACAAAAGTTCTATACTTTAAAAAAATGAATTCTAAAACAAGAAAAGAACATAACACAGAATCACTATATCCTTGAAATTATTTTAAAAGTATGTGAACAATTCATATGCTATGAGTCAAGGCAATTGGAAGTGGTTGTAGGGAAGGACAACTATATATGAGGTACAAGAAAATACCAACTTTCATGCTGGTTAAGTCTATGGGGTCAATTCAGAAAAGAAAGGATTAGAAGGAAAACAGATTCAAGTTAGTTGAAACTTTGAAAGTTAAATATAACACTATTTCTTATTAGGTGTTATAATCTCAAGGGTTTGGGGTTATGTTTTGTTTGTTTGTTTCTGCATTATGAAGGTTTATTTACAACTTGTTCATTTTCCCATAAGATTTATCAAGGTAAGGTAAGGAATAAGTAGATAAATAATAAGCCAATCATTATCACAGCATGAGTTTTTATAAACCTAGAGGGAAGAAACTGGTGAATGCAATGGGGAAAAGGTTAAGTAGTTATCTGTGCAGAAACCCTAAAGCCTTATTCCTACTTAAACTCTAAACTTCACTGTATTCTCCATCACTATTTACTTTGATAACATGGATAATATTTTTCTTCGAAAACAATTTATAATCCTTAATATTTTTTTCAAAAAGAACACTAATAAATAACAATACGTTTAAAATTAAGCATCATCTGAAAGCTGATAGAAATAGTACAATTAGTCACATTTTGAGTTTCTATAAGCAATATATGAGAATTATTACCTCATTAGTAAATTAGTAACAAGAATCTAGCATCTAAAAAAAGGGAGCTCTGGTGGCTCAGTGAGTAAGAAGTTATGCTGCCAACTTAAAGCTAATGGTCTGAATCCAACAGCTGCTCTACTGAAGAAAGATAAGCAAAATGCTCTTGTACGATTTATAACTTAAAAAGCTAAAGGCTCAGCTATGAGTTGGTTCCAGCTCAACGGCAATGAGTTTGAGAGCTGTTTTTGTTTTGTTTTAGAGAATTTTAAGTAGAGCAAACTAATGAGTTAGAATTCAGTATAATGTGTGTGGATCTTTGTGCACCATGGGTTTTTATTATTTCTATTTTTTCTATTCTAATATTCTCTATATTTCTATGAGAATCTATTGGCTAGAAAACAGTTCATAACTTTGAATTGAGTTTTAAGGAAATAATGAATATACAGTGTCTAGTTGGAGCCCAGTTAAACAGTCTACATTTTCACAAGTTTTTCAGAAAATTTTAATTCTGGTACTACTAGACTATAACTTGATATATTTAACTACTATCCAGTCAATATCATTTAACCATGTATACAGTCTACATACACACACACACATTCACAAATTCCAGTATTCCAACAATCACGTGCATTTAGAATGCATTTTCCGTCCTTTAACCATCAACTACATTAAATAAAATTTGTTTTAAATTATAACTAAAATTTTTCAAATTGAGTATACTTGAATCTGCTGGCTTTAGTTAAATAGTAACACATTAAACACTTAGATATAGGTATGTGACCAACAGAATAAAAGAAAAATGATATTCTTACCTGGTAGTTTCTTTTCTCAGATAATGTATGTCCATCAGTCCTCACCATAGAGTCGTGTCCTTTCCTCACAGTACTGGAGGCAATCAAATAGAACTGTCACTCAAAGGTCGTGTCACAGGAAGGACCGCCCACCAGTTCTCCCTCTAGAGTGGAATTATCCAAAAGCCGTCAAAATTACTAACATGTAATTTACAGTAATACAAATATCCAATGATACATTTTAAAAATAAAACCATTTTAAAAATAAAACCAAAGGTACTTGTTTTGTATGTTGACATACTTTCCTTTTATAAATTTAGATAGTGTTAAATTAGCAGAAATACTTGCAAAAGAAATTATGTATAAAAAATTCTTCCCTCCCACTTTAACTCCACAATTAAAATTATCCATCCCATCACCTATATAAGAAATTGCAGTGAATAAAAATGAATACATCAGCTCAAATTTGGCACATATAAATTTTATTTAAGTAAACATATTCATGTCAACTTTAGAAATAATTCTGATTCAGTCACTGAATTTAAAATGTGTCCCCTTCAAATGCTCTGGGAATTAATACAGTTGCTGATTCAACTTAGCTTGTGAAGTTTACTATAATAAGACAGAAATAAAACAAGTTCTTAAAATAATTAACAGTCACAAACTTAGAAGTTCACAATAAATGTTCATTTCCTTGATGTACTTCTACATCAACTTTCCAATTTTATATATGTCTTTATTAGGTGCTCTCAGGTCAATTATGACTCATAGAAACTTGATGAACAACAGATCTGAACTTTGCCCTAAGGAAAATGATGAAGTTAAAGAACTGAATGAACAGAAGATTTCAAAGAGAAGCTCATGAAGACAATACAAAGTATTATAACAAAATGTGCAAAGAACTGGAATTACAAAAATCAAAACGGAAGATCTCCTTCAGGATTTCTCAAGCTGTAGAAACTGAAGAATAAATTCCAGTCTCAAGTGGCAATATTGAAAGATGCTGTGGATAAGATCTTGAATGATTCAGGAAGCATCAAAAGAAGATGGAAGAAAATGACAGCCACTGTACCAACAAGAATTTGCTGACAAGAAACCATTTCAGGAAGCAGCGTATGATCAAGAACCGACAGTAATAAAGGAAATTCAAGTTGTTCTGAGGGCACTGGCAAAATAGAAGACCCAGAAATTGATGGAATACCAAATGACATATTTCAGCAAACAGATGAAGCACTAAGCCAGGAAATGTGGAGGAGAGCTATCTTACCAACCGAATGGAAAAAATCTGTTATTTATTCCCATTCCCAAGAAAGGGAATTCAATAGAATTTGCAAATTTTTTAATAACATCACTAATATCACATAGAAACAAAATCTTGCTTAAGACTCTCCCAAAACAGCTAGAACAGTACACTGACACTGAACTGCCAGAAATACTATCTGGTTGTTTTTTTTAAAGGGGCTCTGCCAGTAGGGATATCATTTGTGGATGTCAGAAGAATCTTGGCTGAAAGCAAAGTTGCACTATAACCCCAAAGGCACATAGTGTGAATCCACCAGCTACTCCACAGGAGAAAGATGGCCAATCTTTTCCCTTGGGATTAACTTCATCTGAAAATCCACTGGAGAGTCAGCTATGGGTCAGTTCCAACTCAATGTCACACAGCAATCCATAAAGATGTCTTTTAGTGTTCTAACAACTCTGCCAAGCCATTTGACTGTGTGGATTACAATTAATTATGGGTAACTTCGAGACAAATATGAATTCCAGACCAATGCCTGACTGTGTTTATGAAACCTATACCTAGACCAATAAACTTGTCCGAAGAGAGCAAAGCACATGATATAGAATCAAGAAAACAGTGTCACAGATGCATCCTTTCCCTCTACCTTTTCACTCTACATGATAAACCGATCATTTGAGAAGCTGGACTTTATGAAGAAGGATGTGGCAACAGATGACACAACCGTGCTCAACAGAAGTGAGGATTTGAAATGTTTACTGCAGAAAATCAAAGATTATAGCCTTAGTATGTATGATATCTCAGTATCAAGAAATCAAAAATTCTCATCAGTGAACCAAGAAGCAGTATCATGACAGGTGGATAAAAGATCAACATTGTTAACAATTTCATTTTACTTGGATCCAGAGTCAACACCCTTGGTACCAACAGTAAGGAAATCAAAAGATGAGCTGCATTGGGAAAATCAGTTGTCAAGGACCTCTCTAGAGTCCTAATGAGCAGCAATGTTAGTCTAAAGACTGAGGTGTGCCTGGTTCAAGTCATGGTCTTTTCAACTGCTTCATGTATCTAAAAAGTTGTACAATGAGTAAGGATGACAGGAGAATTGATGCCTTTGAATTGTGGTCCTGGAGAAGAATACTGAACATGCCATGGGTTGGCAAGAAAAGAAATGTGTCTGTCCTGAAGAAAGTGAAACCAGGGTGCTCCCTGGAGGCAAACATGATGAAACTTCATCTCACATATTTTGGGCATGTTGTCAAAAAGGGGCAGTCCTTAGAGAAGGACATATTAGCAAAGTCAGAATGTCAGCGCAGAGAGGAAGACCCTTGACGACACAGCTACTATAACAATGGGGTCTGAGGTGTCAGAGATGGTGAGTTTGGCTCAGGATTAGGCAAGGAACAAAGCTACTGTTCATGGGGTTGCTAAGAGTTGTAGTTGACTCGATGGTACATTAACAACAGAATTCACTTGTTTACAAGAGAAAAGAAAAATAATGCTCATTTATAAATATAAACAGAGACAAGTCAGTCCAAAACAACAATGCACTGTGCAATTCAAGCTCAAAAATCACTGAAGCAAAAATGAGTCACCACATATGCTAACACAAAAACTCAAACTGAAAATAAGAGTTAAAAAACTGAAGAGTCTGCAAAGCATCTGTAAATGCAAAGACAAAACTCTCTAAGTTTTAATAGAATATTTACTACCATTCACTGCCATCAAGTTGATTCTGACTTATAACAACCCTCCACTAGGCTTCTAAGGCTGTAAATCTTAACAGGAAGAGACCTCCTTGAGCTGTAAGAGAACTGGAACCAATGGAGACAGCCAGTTAGTAATGCCATCCTACTGACTATGGCATCAGAGCTCTTAAAAATATGAATATTTACTAAAATAATAGCAGAGGGTTGCTATGAGTCGCAAGTGACTAGATGGCACATAACAACACAACAATAATTGAAAATTACAATGAAATTTATAGCAGTATTTTACTATTTAAAAAAATTTATCTTGGGAGGGAAATCAAATACAATTTGTGAGCGTGAATCACTATTTAAAAAGCAATACATAGACATACATAACTGTACAAATAAATTATCATTAAAAAGCAACCTACTAAGGATGACATCAACTATGAGTATTATTGTTAGGTGCTGTCAAGTTCATTCCAATACATAATAATCCAATGTACAATAAGAAGGAGCTCTGGTGGCCTAGTGATAAGGAGCTGCACTGCAATCCTGGAGGCATGTGGTTCAAATCCACCAGCTGCTTTATGGAAGAAAAATGGGCAATCTCCTCCCATGCTATTAAACTGCCTATGAAAACCTGGTAGAGGACCAACTATGAGTCAGTTCCAACTCTACAATACACAACAACATGTACAACAAAACACTGCAAATCAATGGTATGATTGAGCTCCCTGTTGTCAATTCATCTCATTTTTGCTGACCATCAACTTTGCCAAGCCTAAGACCTTTTCCAAAGTACATGAGACAAGGTCTCACCAACCTTGCTTCTAAGCAACATTCTAGCTACACATTTTCCAAGACAAATTAGTTCTTCTAGCAATCTAAGGCTTATATAACAATTCAAACACATTAAGTCTTTGATCTTATTTATTGCCCAACTTTTCCACACATACAGAACTCAAAATACCCGGGGGCTTGGGTATTTTCAGACACACATTAGTCTTTACAGTGACATCCTTTTTCTTTCTATTACTTTAAGAGGTCAGATACAGCTGCTTTATCCAATGCAGCATATCATATGATAGCCTGACTGCTGATTCCAATGCACTGATTATGGGTCCAAGTAAATCCTTGACAACTTCAATTTTTTTTCTCCACTTCTCAAGATGTCGTTTACTGATCCAGCTGCAGGGATTTTTGTTTTGTTTACATTGAGGTAAAAATTCACACTGAAGGCTATAGTTTTTTTATCTTCACCAATAAATACTTTAATCCTTTCACTGTTAGAAAGCAAGTTGTATGTACTATCTGATAAGCACAGATTGTTAATCAATCTTCTTCAAACCCTGCTATCACATTCTTCTTCAGATAACCCACCATGCTGGATTATTTTCTAAGCAATAAGGGAAGTAATACAACTTTATACTTAGGAATAAAGATACAATTTCGACTGGCACACATAATTCCTGATTTTCAAGCATATAGGATCCTTTGCTCTGTTGGAATGACTGCTTCCTAGGTCTATATACAAGTTCCTCTAGTGTACAATTGCGTGTTTTAAAATTTGAGTTCTTTGCAGTGTTATCTGTAATTTGGTATGCTGCGTTCAGGTGAATTATCCGTATAGTTTAAAAATAATAAACAAAGGTAAACATTTTCCAATATTATCTCCTTTCAGTCAACAAGCATTCAACATGAATCTCAAATGATGTCATTTCAATGAATCTACTTTGAATTTGAGGGTTCTCTTTCAATGCATTGCTGCAATCCTTAATTGTCTTCAGCAAAATTTTATTTGCACTGATATTAGTAACATTTGGCAAATTCTACATTTACTTGACTCATTCATCACTATAATACCCTATAAAAGATGATTTACATGAGAATAAATGGTCAGTAATTATCCTAAAGCAAAAATGAGAAGAAGAGTGGTCACAGGAAATGCAGTTACAGAAAACAGGACAATCAAAACAGGAGAGAACAGGGTTCGGGTCTGTTGTTCACCGGGTCGTTATGATCTGTACTGAACTCAGCAGCACCCAAAACCAGCAAACAGAATTCATGAGAATACTGACAGACTATGAGACATATAATCAATGACATGGAATAACTTGTGTAGAAACTGTTAAATGGGAACATAATTTGTTGTGTAAACACTCACCAAAACCCAACAAAGTATTATTTCAGTAAAAAAAAAATAAATAAAAAAGGTTGGTTGTTTTGGTTTGTTTTTTTTTTTAAAAAAAAGACAATGTTTTTAAAGAAATAAAACATTAAAAGATACTATTTTGAATAAAAGTATTAAAAATAATATCAAGTAATAAAAATTTATTGTGTGCCTTCTAAGACATGGCAGGTTGCTCACTGAAAGATCAGCAAATTAGAATCCACTAACTACTCTGCAGAAAAAAATGGGTAGTCTCCTCCTGTAAAGATTTATAGCTTCAGAACTGACTGGACGGTAGTGGTTTGGTTTAAGATATTTAAAGATGCACCATTTTACACTCACATCAGCAGTGAACAGAGAGAAAACCTATGTCTATTCACCCAACAGAATACTAAGCAGCACTGAAAAACAGGAACTCATAAGATACTATACAACATGGGGGATCCTGGAGGACATTATGCTGAGTAAAATATCTCAGTCACAAAAGGATAAATACTGTATAACACCACTGTTTTAAAACAGGGCTGGCATGAAGGTTTGGGGAAACGAAGAAAAGAGGGGATAAATAATGAATACTGGTCAAAGGAAAGGACTGTTTCAAAATGACTATATAATTAGGCATTCTCTGTATGACAACAGTCCAGAATAAGAGGTGCATAGCAAAATGGACTGGGAGAAAGGTGGAGGAGCAAACTGGGAGGAAATTATGCAACAATGAAAATTTATAAAAAGAAACAACCACCGCCCACAACTGAACTGGGGAGAGGTAGGGAGAAAAGGGTGCAACAATGAATGAATGAAAAATCCAACTTTTCTGTAAAGTTTCGTCAAAATCATAATATATATTTTAAAAAATGTTTAAGGAGCCTGTAGGTACAGTATTCTCAACAGGAAGAGTACTAAATATCCCATTGGATTGTCAAAAGAACAGACACATCTTAGAAAAGTGGCAGAGTGCTAGGAGGCAAGAATGGTAAAGTTTCATCTCACATACTTAGGATGTGTCAATGTTAGGTGCCTAGGCCAAGTTCACTGTCTCTGACACACCTGATCCCACTGCCAAAGTCACTATGTCAATACATCTCCTCTAGGGTCTGCTAAAAGGGACATCATACTTGGAAAGGTGGAGGGTAAGTAAAAAGATCCTCAACATGATGAGTTTACACAGTGATGGTAGCAATATGTATGTTAGAGATGATGAGAATGGCACAGGATAGGAAAGGATTTGTATCTGCTGCTGTTCTGAGTCGTACTCAATTCGACAGCACATAATGAGAACAATGGTACAGTATGACCCACTCTGTAGTGGACTGTACTGCTAATCCAAAGGATACAACTTTCAGTTCAAATCCACCAGAAGAAAGACAGTCTCCTCCCAGGCAATTAGAAAACCTGCCAGAGGGTGAATTGAGTTGGTGGTGTAGTCAATAAGGAGTTGGGCTTCTAAAGAAAAGGCCATGGTTTCTTTAGCACTTCAAATCCACCAGGAGCTCTATGGGAAAAAAACAGGAAATCTTCTCCCATGAAATTTTGTAGCCACAGAAACCCAATGGAGGGTTAGAATTGACTACAGTAAGGTAGATTTTGGTTTTCTGCATGGTGCAGTTGTTACATGCTCAGCTGATAAATCAAGGGTCAGCAAGTGTGAATCCACCAGCAATCTGATAATCACAGTTAGGTGATAATGTTTTACTTCATTCTGACCATCTTATATTGCATATATTTGGTTGGCTTACTTCTAAGATGTTACACTCTCTACCTAATTCCTCACTTATCAATGATCTCATTATCTAACTTTTCATATTTACAACAGGAAAAAATTTACTATTTTCCTAGTTTGCCTGTTACTGATGTATGCCTGGGAGTAATGAATGTTGAGGTGTAAATTAAGGGTAAAGCTGGCAGTGATATATAAGTTTACTTGCCAACTTGTTTGGGCCATAATTCACAGTAGTTTGGCAGTTGTTTAGTTACTGGGTGCTGTCGAGTCAGAACCCACTTCTAGCTGATCATCCAGAGGGTTTTCAGAAGCCAGATTTCTCACCTTCCTCCAGCAGAGCAACTGGTAGTAGCTCTGGGTTGGCAAACCAACTTGTTATCTATCAGGTCTGTGATCTCATGTCACTTAGCATTTTTGTGTAACACTGATTTTCACATCTTGAGAAGCTAACCATGTTGATGAGGAATGGATACATAGCAAAAACATTATTATTATTACCAAACATACATGTATCTTTTGAGTTAAGTGCATCTTATTAGAAAAAATAAAGGGCTAAATTTTCCTAACTATAAGCAGCTCAACAAGAAAAAGGTAAACAAACCAATCACAAAATAGGCACAGGATATGAATAGGCATTTCACCAATAAAGACATTCAGATGGGAAACAAACATCTGAAGAAATGTTAAAAATCTCTAGCTGGCAAAGAGATGCAAATCAAAACAACTATGAGAATCTCATCCCAGCAATAACAGCAAAGTTCAACAGGGCAGCAAACAAACTCTAGTTAGGTTGTGGACTCTTACTGCTGGAGGGAATGTAAAATGGTACAACCACTATGGAAGGCTATCTGGTGCCTCAAAATGCTGAAAACAGAAATATCATTTGACCTAGCAATCACACTACTGAGAATATATGCTAAAGAAACCAGAACCTCAACTCAGATGCACATGCACATTCATGTTTAGTGCTTCGTTATTTACAACAGCAAAGAGGTGGAAGCAACTCAAGTGCCCATCAACAAACAAAAGCACAGGAAAAACTATGGTACATTCATACAATGGAATATTTCACAGCACTGAAAAACAATTATCTCATAAAACATTACACAAAATGGCCTGGAGGACAGCATGTTGAGTGAAATATCTCAGTCACAAAAGGACAGATACCTCACAGCACAGCTGTTATAAAATAGGACTGACTGGCGTAAGTGGTTGGGGTGGGAGGAGAATAAGAAAATAGTACACAGATAATGAACACTGTACTTCTTTGGAAAAGATGAGAGGAAGAGTAGTCCAAAATGAATATATAAGCATTACATGTATGACAACAATCTGGAATAAGAGGTACATTGCAAAGTGAACTGGGGCAGTGGGTAGGGAAGAGGAGGGAAGAAAATGTGCAAAAAGGAATGAATTATTTTTTTTTTAAAAAAAAAAGAGGATAAACGATATATGAACACTCAAGTAGAAGCAAAATAACTTTCCTGGATCATGACTGAGTTACAGAAGAAAGAAAATTCTTTGAAACAAAAGGAATTGAAAATACAAGTCAAAACCTTGGGATACAGCTAAGGTAGTCAGTTGTTAGATGTCAGTGTACAGCAGTAAGCAAAACTTAAAAAAAAAAAAAAAGAGGTCAAAATAAACTACTTAACACCTCTAGCTAATAGAAAAGAACAACAAGCTAATACCAGTCTCTAAAAGAAAGAAAATTACAAGGACAAGAGCTGAAATCAATGAGACAGAAAACAGAAAAAGGATTGAAACCATCAACAAAACCAAGAGTTGGTCCTTCAAAAGGGCTAAAAAAATAAACAAATGGCAAACTTAAGAAAGAGAAGATACAAATAGCTCAAATAAGAAATGAACAAGGTAACATCACAACAGAACCAGCTGAAAGGAAACTGGTAACAGAGTATTATTAAAAGCTTTACTAAAGTAAATATTTTTTTAAAAAACAAAAGAAAAAACCCAGTAATTTATTAAAAGCCTTCCCCCACCCCCAACCCTCGCTGTGTTTAGGGTCACTTTTTCCGCTTGTAGATCTTGTGCACTAGTCCCAGGAAGATGGCTGGGGACAAGGGAGCAGCATACCACTCAATAAGCCCCGTAAGTGGCTGAAACGTGTAAAAAAAAAAAAAAAAAAAAAATTAAAAACATAAAAAATTTTAAAAAAAAGTGGCTGAAACTCCCTTCTTCATACTGCCTGAACACAGCACACAGCTCCAGTTCCTCATACAGTGCCTTCACCAGGATCTGGTGGTGTTCTGGAGAGGCCCGCTGTAGACACTGAATCACCAGTCAACAGTATTTACTGTCCTAGATGTCAGTGCCAATCTTGCCTGTCACACTTGGGTCATCAAAAAATCAAGGTAAGCATCCTGAATCTGAAAGAATTCGCCCATCTCTAGCAGGATCTTCGTAGTGTTGGCATGTTCCTTCTCCCAGTTGATGCCTACCTACCTCATACACAGCTACAGGAAGATAAAAGGAGTTGAAAGCTGTCTTGTCCTTGACAATGGATTTGTATCTCTTTTCAGTGAATCTGCTGAGATCTACCTTGTTCTGAGGGGCAGTGATGAGGTCCAAGGTTTGTTCAATCTCAGTCTGAAAGGAACCCTGCAGGAAGAGCTACATCAGGTTCAGTTAATAGGGCTGCTCCTGGCAGTAGAGCTTCAGCAAGCAGTAGATACATAATTCCAGCAGTATGGCAACATTGATGGCATCCAGACCAATGCCTGGCTTCTGATACCTGCAGGGCTGTCCATGTCGGGTAAGGGCTGAATTCATGATGTCATCTTATACAAGGAAGAAAGTTTGGAGCAGTTCTACATACCAGCCCACTGGCAGGGCCCACTGCAGACTCTCAGCATCCTGTTTCCTGGGCTCCACCAACTCCTGGAACATTATCAGCACTGTTAACCTTCAGTTGTATTTTTCTCCAATTGGCACTGGACTCTTAAGACCTTCCTGGCTGAGTAACATCATCTCCTATTTCTGGGGACCCCAAATCATCCTCAGCACCTTGACAATCTGGGAGAAGTGCTGGATGAAATCCTGCTTCTCTTGGGCATAAGCTGCTGATTTCTGGTCTCTGTTCATTCTGTTCTTGAATGCCAATTCTTTCTTGGTCTACTGCAGTAAATTTTAAAACCTAGAGGAAATGGACAACTTCCTAGAAACCCACTCTACCAAAACTGACACAAAATGGAACACCTATTATAACAAAAGAAGAAGCTGCGCAAGTCATAAAAGATTCCCCCAAAATCCTGACCCAACCCACTTCACTTTGGTGAATTTACCAAACATACAGAGATGAACTATCATCAATTCTACTTAAATTATTTCAAAAAATAGAAAAAGAAGAAATACTCCTCCTAAAACCAAAAGCAGGCAAAGACATCACAAGAGAAAACTATACACCACTATCTCTTAGGAATATAAATACAGAAATCCTTATCAAAATCCTGGCCAACAGAATCCAACTGTATTTAAAAAAAAAATCATCATAACCAAGTGGCTTTCATAACAGGAATGCATGGATGGTTGAACATTAATGGTTCAACATTTTAAAAATATTAATTTATCACAATAACAAAGCAAAGAACAAGAACCACATGATCCTATCAACTGACGCAGAAAAGGCCTTTCTTTGATAAAATCCAAAACTGTTTCTGATTAAAACATTCAGTAAAATATGAAGGGGGGAACTCCCTCAATATAGTGAAAAGTATAAGTGTAAAATGAAAATCCAGTGGAGAAAGACACAAGGCACTCCTCTTGCAAACAGGGAGTAGACAAGGAAACCAACTTATAACCATTCCTAATCAATAATGTATTGGAAGTTCTAATAGGTAAACAAGGCAAAATAAGGAAGTAAGAGGCATCCAAATTGGCAAAGAGATGGTGAAACTATCACTAAATGCAGATAATATGACTGTGTACACAGAAACCTCCAAGACTCAGCAAAAAACCAGTTAGACCTAGTAAGACTAGTAGAGTGCCAGGATACAAGAAAACATTTAAAAATCAGTTGGATTAAAAAAAAAAAAATCAGTTGGATTTCTGTACAGCAACAAAGTAAACATGGAAAAGGAAACCAGAAAAGCAGTTATCATTTATAACTGGTAACAACAGGTGAAACACTTAGGAACAAATCTAATAGGGACAAAAAAGAATTTTGTAAAGAAAACTACAAATTCATTCTTCAAAGAGATAAAAAAGATAATATCCAGAGTTATTTGGAAAAGGAGACAACCTCTTCTAAAAAACAAAAATGAGTCTCACTCCTTAATACTAGACATCTGTAGCAAACAAAACACAGTAAGAGATTAATGTAATAGAATCAAGAACCCAGAAATTAACCCATCTATCTACAATCATCTGATACTTTGAATGACAGCCTCTTTAACATATAGAGTGAGCAAAACCGGGCATTTTTCTGTAGAAAATTGAAACAGGATCCACATCTCACACCAAACACAAAAATCAACTCAAAGTGGATCAGGAAGTTAGGCATAAAGCCCCAAATTATCAAGATCAAATGAGACAAAATGTGAACAAATTTAGAAGCCCTAGCCTATGGCATAAATGGGCTTGCAAATATAACAAAAAATGCACAACCAAGAGAGGGTAAAATTGACAAACAAGGCCTTCTTAACGTAAAATCAGTGTGTGCATCAAAAACTTTTTCCATTTAGATGAAAAGCAAGTCCACATGCTCGGAAAATACATTTAGCTAGCACTCTGAAAAACCTCTTGAGTGTGCTACTAAAGAACAATGTCAATCTAGAGACTAAGGTGAACCTGATCAGGCCATACACTTCTAAAATTGTGTTTTACGCATCTGAAAACTGGACAATGAATAAGAATGACAAAGAGAAATGTATGACTTTGGGCTGTGGTGCTTGAGAAGAGTACTGAACATAAATACCATGGACTGCCAAGAGAACAAACAAGTCTGTCTTGGAAAAGGTGAAACCAGGTTGATTCTTTGAGGCAAGAATTTTTTTCCCCTTTTTCTTTTAAGGTTTACGCTTTCATTCAACTGGTCTCAGGTCAGCATAAAGGTAAAAGTGCCTCTGCATCTCAGCCACCCCATGAGACCAATAGTCTTCATATTTCTAGAGCTGGGGGGAGGGGCAAGGTCACAAAAAAGTAGGACCTCCAACGGCTGACTACTGAAAACAAAAACTAAACTAAAACAACAAGTACTGAGGAGGAAGATTTTTTTTTGTAATTTTGATTACATTTTATTTACACAAAAGCAATGCTATCCTATCACATTCTGTCCATATGTGAACTGGGGATTGGGGGATGGAACACTTCTGCTTAGGGGCAAAGGAGAGACTTTTGGAAAGGTAGGAGCTTCCCGTCATATCATCATGTATGATTATTTGGAATGACTATTTAAAATAAGAAAGAACAATGTATAATCAAAGTCCTAGGCCACAATGGAGAACTTGGGTGGGAGGGGTGGAATTCCTGCTCCATACCAACTGCTGTCACTCTCATTGTTCCAGTTTTTAAATCCTGAGTCAAGCACAAAACAAAAAACAAAATTTTTAAGAAAAGTAACAAAACAATACCACCTCTCATCTTTTTTTTTTTTTTTGGAGGGGGGGTACAACTTGGGTTATTTTGGTTTGTGTTTTGTTCTGTTTTAGTTATTTTTCCCCCCAAGAAAGGGTGTGACGCAACTAAACAGTATGCCCAGAAGCATGTGCAGTGGACGATGAAAGGTGCCAGACTTGTCCTACTCTTGCTTGCTGACCCGCACAAAGTATGGAGCAATGATCTTGATGTTCAAAGTGCTGGGGGCTAGCACTGTGATCTCCATCTGTATCCTGTCAGAAATGGCTGGGAACATGGTGGTCCAGCTGGACAGCACTGTGTTAGCATAAAGTTTATGAGGATGTCAACGTCACACTTCACTTCATGACGGAGATGAAGATAGTTTTGCCGATGCCACAAGACTCCATGTCGAGGAAGGAAGTGCTGGAAGAGTGCCTCAGGGAAGAAACGCTCATTGTCAATGGTGATAACTCACCCATTAGAAAGCTCATAGTCCTCCTCCAAGGAGGATGAGGAGGCTACCATGGCCATCTTCTGCTTGAAGTCCAGGGCAACATACAGAGTTTCTCCTGATGTCATGCAATTTCCCACTCAGCAGTGGTGGTGAAACTGCTGCCTCGCTCGATGAGGATCGTTATGAGGCAGTCCATCAGCTCCCAGCCAGCCAGGTCCAGATATAGGATGGCACATGAAAGGGCATATCCCTCGTAGATAGGCAAAGTATGGGTGACTCCATCACCATATACATCACGATGCTGGTGATGTGGCCAGAGGCATACAGGAACAGCATGGCCTGGATGGTGATGTACATGGCAGGGGTATTCAAAGTCATGATCTGGGTCATCTTCTCCTGGTCAGCCTTGGGGCTCAGGGGTGTCTCTATCAGCAGTACAAGGTGCTCTTCAGGGGCCATGCACAGCTCACTGTAGAAGGCGTCGTTCCAGATCTTCTCCATTTCATCTCAGGTGGTGACAATGCTATGCTCAATTGAGTACTTAAGGGTCAGGATGACTCTCCTGCTCTGGGCTTTGTCACCCATGTAGGAGTCCTTCTGGCCCATACCCACCATCAACCCCCTGGTGCCGGGAGTAAATAAAGGCTAAAACAACCCCAGGGGGCATCATCACCTGCAAAGCCGACCATGCACATGCCAGAGCCATAATGTAGATGACAACCCAGGGGGCGTCGTCACCCGTGATATACATGCCAGAGCCACTGTCAACCATGAATGCAGTGATGTCCTCATCTATGGTGAGCTGGGAGTGAACCAGCAGCAGTGACCATGTGGAAGTGTCTGTGCTCCTGGGTGGATGAGGTCTATGCTGTTGGAAGTAAGGATTTTTGAGGCTCCATCTTATATACTTTGGGCATGTTGTCAGAAGGGGCCAGTCCTTATAGAAGGACATCATGCTTGAAAGGGTAGAAGGCCAGTGTGATAGAGGAAGATTCTGGATGAGATGGACTGACCCAGTGACTGTAGTAATTGGGGGACCAGGTATGCTGGAGACAGCGATGCTGGCTCAGGATATCCTTCAGGTTAAGGTTCAGAGCTGTTGTTCATAGGGTCATTATGAATCATAGATACTCAACAGCATAGAACAACAAAGAATGCCAACTCAAAGGCAGGCAGTTCGAATTCACCAGCTGTTCTATGGGAGTAAGAAGGGCAATCTCCTCCTATGAGATTTACAGTCTCTGAAAAGTCACTAGAGGGCCAACTATGAGTTGGTTTCAACTTGGCAGCAAAGAACAACAACAACAAACAATAATAAAGAATTTGTCAAACATACACAGCAAGGTAAAATAAAGAGGAAATTATAGCAAATGATGGTAAGTCAGTTACAAAAGGATAATTATACTTTAAGAGCACTATTATAAAAAGCTATGAAATGGTTTGCACACAGAATCATTCTTGGACAGTTATCAGGTACAGCCAATAAAGAAAAGGGGAAGGAAAACTGGTAAACACGTAAACTGGTTGAAATGAAAGACATACAATGACAGTTTTATCCGAAATTAAGTAATCCAATTTCATGCATCAGTATTTAATGTTAAGACCAAAATGTGCTTGAATGATTGAATAAAACCCCCAATGATTTGTTAAATTCCAGTCAAATAAAAAAAGAATTAAAAAGGAGAAAACAGTTATATCATACTAATCCATTTGAGCTCTAGTACTTTATTTCTTTGTTATTTCCTGTTTTCTCAGATTCATTGAGAGATTCTTTCTTTTTATTCTATGTTGGTCAGAAAGCTCCACCTAAACCTGTTCTCATAGTAAGCCTGCTGGTATCTGAAATACTAGGAGACAGCACAGCTATGAGCAAGCAACCACAAATCTTGACAGGAGTACACAGAAGCTCTTTAATACCTTTACACATTTTTGGGAGTCAATCTAAAGTGAAAATTAAAAGTTATATGTAAATAAAATGCAAACACAAAACTGAAAGAATTAACTGCCAGCAGACCAGCATTATTTTGTCATTCTGTACCACCGAGTCAGAACTGACCCATGGCTGACTCTCCAACAGGTTTTCAAAGGCAGTAGAATCCTATCTTTCTCCTGTGGAGCAGTTGGTGATTAGAACCCTGTACCTTTGAGTTGGCTGTGCAACTCCTTAACACTAAGCCACTAGAGCTCCCTAAGCAGCACTATCATCAATGTTAAAGGATGGCTATCAGGAAAAAGAAAAATTATATCAATGAAAACACAAATATGTACCAAAGGAATACTCTATTGAAACTGGTAAATATGTTAAAGCACTTTAAATACAACTTCTTTATCAACAACTGTTTCAAGATAATGGAGAACTAATATGGATCTCAAACTAATTGTCCTGGATACCAAACTAACATAACTGATCTTCCAGCAGGTTTTCAGAGGCTATAAATCACATAGAAAGAGACTGCCCATCTTTGCCCCATGGAAACACTGGTAGATTTGAACCACCACAGAGATCCTACTTTTGGTTAGCAGCACAACTCCTTACTGACTACGCCAATCAAACTCCCTAATAGTATACAAAGATGTAAAACATAAATAACACAAAGACCAGGATAATAGAAATAGGTGTTTATTGGGATGTTCCATACACCTTAAGAAGTGGTACACTCTTGTCTGAGAGATTTTAAAAACTTAAAGATGCACCACAACAAGATAAAGGTAAATAATCCAATTGAAAAATGGGCACAGGATATGAACAGACACTTCACCAAAGAAGACATTCAGATGGCCAACAAGCACATGAAGAAATGTTCAAAATCCCTAGCTCTAAGAGAGATGCAAATCAAAACAACTATGAGACATCATCTCACCCCAGTCAGAATAGCAAAATTTAACAGAACAGCAAGCAACAAATGCTGGCAAGGTTGTGGAGAAACTGGAACCCTTATTCACTGTTGGTCGAAGTGTAAAATGGTGCAACCACCGTGGAAAGTGGCGTGGCGCTTTCTCAAAAAGATGCAAATAGAGATACCATTTGACCCAGCAATTCCACTACTGGGAATATACTCTAAAGAGACCATAACCGACATCCAAGCAGATATATGCACACCCATGTTTACTGCGGCTCTGTTCACAATAGCAAGGAGTTGGAAACAACCCAGGTGCCCATCAACAAACAAATGGATAAAGAAGCTGTGGTATATTCACACAATGGAATACTATGCTGCATTGAAAAACAAGGAACTCATGCAATATTATTCAAAGTGGGTGACCCTGGAGGACATTATGCTGAGTGAAATATCTCAGTCACAAAAGGACAAATACTACATGATGCCACTGTTGTAGAATGGGTCTGACATCAGGATTCGGGTAACACTGAGAAAAACTGGATAAATTATGTATACTGCATTGAAACAGATGAGGGAGAGAACAATTTAAAAGCAATCTATGATAGGGTATCATGGTTATCACAAGAGTCCAGAATTAAGGCTGCACAGTGGAGTTTACTCGGGTTATAGGGGAGGGGGGGAGGGGGATTGTATACCAATGAGAGAATTTTTTACTTTTCAATGAGAGGCGCGAACTCAGGGGTTGGGGGGGTTGGGGGGAGCTGGGCAGGGAGGAAAGTGCAACAATGAATGAATGGAAATCCAAAACCTCCATAAATGTTCATCAAAATTAATACAGTAAAATTTTAAAAAACCCTTAAAGATGGATATTCTAACTCTGAGATTATTCATTAAATAGACAAGCCATTAATTATCCAAGAAAAAAAGAGAAATAAAAATCTTTTAAAGTACACAAAAATATCAGAAAAGGCACAAAAACAGTGGAGGAACAGAATGAAAAAAAAATTGGGGGGGAATCAAACAAACTTAAGATTTAAAAAATCATTTAAAAGAATTTGTTCACAATATGTAAGCATTATTAACACTTCTATTAAGAACAAAATGGCTATAATAGATCTTAAAAAAGCAAGACTTAACTATAAGTTATACCACAAAAAAGTAGTTTAAATATAACTATAGTCTAATAAAATGATGAAGATAACATACCAGGAAAAAGGCCAATCAAAAAATTAAATTTCAAAGGAAAGTGTTTTAATAATTATAAAAAGAATATTTTACTAATGCAAATATTAGTAACATTACAAACTCAAAAGGTCAGTAATATGCAATCTAAATAATATACTCATCCCTCATTTATCAAGATGATTGGGTTCCAAAGACCAGGTCCTTATAAACAACTACTGTTATGTGAGACCTGGGTCCACACCCCATTTCTGGTGCTGGTGGTCCTGCCCCTGGCTGCTCACTACCTGTCAAGCACACCCAGTACATCATGGGATCCGATGCTATGTATGGCAGCATCCCTATCCTTTGCGTTCCCCTCTCCTAACAAGTCTCCAGGGTGACCTCACTCATCTTACATATCTGCTCCAACATTGTTCCCTTCCTTCTTCCTCCCTTTTACCTTCCAACTAAGGAGACTTTCCTAGAGGTACTATGTCCAACCTCTCCATGACAATCTAAAATGTCATACTTCCCCAAGGCTAAGACATCATGAAGGAATGAGAAATGACTTCCTGTGACCAGCTGTCACCAGATCTCCAGTAAATAATTTATGGAGGCCCATAGAGCATGTCCCAGGCCAAGTTATGATGCATCTCCTGTAAGAGTCCCAGATCATCCAAGTGTTAAGAATTGTACACAAAATTGTCATAAATGTAAAATGCTGTGTAACAAGACAGTGAGTAGAGGCGTAAATAAAGAATACAGCAAGAGAAGCCCTTATTAAGCAGTGGATCTAGATTGCTTTATCAGGATTAAAAATCCAAGTTTTGAAATTCTCATTACTTCCATAAAGTCCAAGTCTTTGGGGACATAATAAACTCTTTTGTAGCATTTATTCTCTTTTGGTATCTTTGTGTCTTTTTTCGATCTACTGGATACCTTCACGTGAATAAATACAAAAACAAATCTATCTTTAAAAGAAAAAAAAAAAGTAAATTTACAGTCCTCAAAGGAATTCCAACTCCACCACGTTTCAAGATCTTCATTACAAATCTGTATGCAAATTTTTATGGGAGGAGATGGCTCACCTTTCTTCCATGGAGAAATTAATGGGAAGTGAATCATTATTAAATTTTAAGGGGTCAATTCTCCAAGATTATATAACCTCTTTCAACGTGCGTGCACCTAATGATATTACCAAAATATGAGACAAAAATGGATACAGTGGCAATAAATAATGAGGTATGTTACTTAGATGTATGATGAAGTTCTATTCCAAGAGTTGTTGGAATAGAACTTCATCATAAATTGGCGATTACATGTACTTCACTGGAACAGTATCATCAATTAACTATCTTTTACTGGTATTAATACATTATCCAACAACAGCAGAATACAGTCTTCCCAAGCTTAGATGGACATTCAACAAGGCAGGCCACAGTCTGAGTCTTTTTTAAAAAACCCACCTTTCCAGGGGTATGTTGTTACTGTTGTTATGTACTGTCAAGTTGAACCTGATCAATAGCTGACTTTACAGTGGGTTTTCAGAAGCAGTAAATAGAACCTGAAGACACTGTCCATCTTTCTCCCATGGAGAAGCTTGTGGATTCAAACCATATGCCTTTGGGTTGACAGTGCAACTCCTTTCCATTAAGCCCCCAATGCTCCCTTCTGGTGGTATAATCCATAGGAAATCTGCCAGCTAACTCAAAGGTTCATTGACAGTTCAAATGCACAAGCACCTCCAAAGGTGCCTAGAGTCATCTCCTCCCATGCAATTTACAGCCTCAGAAAATGTACCAGAGGGTTCTGATAGAAAGGTAAAGTGTTCTGACTTGATTAACAAATTTTAAAAGGTTCAAAAATAAATCTTATGAAGTGTGCTCTTAAAACACAGCTAACCAGAGATAAATACATGAAAGAGCTAGGAGGCTCTAGCATATGTGGAGCTTAAACAGCACACTTACAAATAATGAATCCTTTTTTTAAAAAAAGGGGGGGCATTTTAGGCTATATAAAAATGATAATTCATCAAGAAAAATGAAAATATGGTGAAATAGAAACGAGAAAATAACATTAATTAAGAACAGAGTCAGTTATACATCAAGTTATTATTTGTTTTCAATACAGTGTTCACCTACAAAAGGCTGAATTGGCAAAAGTTGTTTGGCACCTCTATATACAGTAACTTTAAAAAAATATCTTAACATTTCAAAGGAAAAAGAAGTAATAGGAGTTGAGGTTACTTACTACACAACAAAACCTCTCATGTTATTTGGTTCTTTGATATGGAGGTTTAAGGTCATTATGTCAATTCAGTTAATTGATCTAAGTATGTGATTTGCACTTCTGTTCTACCTTCTAGTTTGCTGCATAGTGCTAAGGAATTGTTTCTATTAGAGTGCAGCAACAAGGAAAAAGGGAGTCAGGACTATGGGAAGGATATGAAATAACCATACCTCTCTTGCTATGAAACAAGAACTAGGTGCCTCACTATCATTACTGAATATTTTTATTGAAGTTTTATATAGTAATTTTGTCCCAAAGGAGACAATGCAGAACAGAATTTCATGTTTTCAGACTAGATTTTTTTTTTTTGCAATCACTGAAATTCAGTGGATCCCTAAAAACTGAAGGAGTATAATACGTTTGCTTTATATATTAATGTATAGAAATCGTGTGTTTCTTATTAATTATACCTCTCATAACTAATGCTAGGCTTTGAATAGTAATCTTAGTTTTTAAGAAGTCATCTTTTACTAAATTACATTCATTGACGTTCAGAAGTAAAAGGGAGAGGATATGGATATAATAGTAAAACTTTTATTAAGAATTTATAATTTAAAAATTAATAGATTTAAAAATATATTTCTAGAAGTTAACCATAAACTGTAATTTCTAAAAGATCAGATCAGTCATTATAAGCAAATTACTTGCACTTGTTTAATCAGTTTTCTAAGTAGCTCTAAATACCTTTCCTTTTTTTTTTTTTGTTAATAGATCAGAAAACAAGCAATTAGATACTGCTGAGTTAGCCCAGACTTAACAGTCATCTTAGGTATTGTTATGTGCCATTCAGTCGACTATGGTGCAGAGTGACCTTACAAACAAATGCTCTGAATTGTGGCCTATCTTGAGACAACTTCACCATTTTGATCCCACTTCAATAGTTACCGTGTCAAACCATTTCATTCAGGATTTTCCTCTCTTTTGTTGACCCTCTACTGTTCAAAGCATGATGTGCTTTTTCAAGGACTGGTAACATGCCAAAAGTATATGAGACAGTTTCACAATCCTTGTCTCCAAGGTGCAACCTGTTTTCAGCCTCTCCACAACAGACTTGTTTGTTCCTTTGGCAGTCCATAGTATGTTCAATACTCTTCTCCAGCACCACAAATAAAAGGCATCAGTTCTTCCACTGTCAGTTTTAGTCACTGTTCAGCTCTCAGACACATAGCTAGAAGATGTGGTCTGGATCACACACCTTAGTCTCTACACTGACACTGTTTCTCTTTAGCATTCTAGAGAGTTACCTGACAGCAAATATTGCCAAAGCAACTCGATTTTCTGACTCTTGGTGCCGAAAGTGTTCATTATGGATCTGAGCAAGATGAAATTGTTAACAACCTTAATCTTTTCTCCATTATGATTCTGCCAATGGGCACTATGATGTGAATCTTTGTTTTCCTGATTTTCAGATGCAATCCATTCTGAAGGCTGCAGCCAATAACCTTCAGCACCAAAAGCTTGAAATCCTCCACAGTTTTGCAGGCAAGGCTATGTTATCTTTGTAATGTGCAGGTTGTTGATGAGTCTTCTTCCAAACCAAACTTTTCTACAAAAAGTCCAGCCTCGGAAAACCCAAGATGGTGGTCCCCAATGAAGCAGAGGAGGGGGTTTTTTACTTGGTAGTGAGGTGGATTGATTCAGTGACTAGGGTAATCAGGATGGGTGTGTCAGAGGCAATGAGACTGGCACAAGATAGAGCACGGTTTAGGGCTGTTGTACATAGGGTCACTATGAGCTGCAAACGACTCGACGGCACATAACAACAACAACAGTGAGCGGTATTCCTTAGGAATTGTGATTGACCCAGCTACGAAGCTACTTTAGCCAGTTTCAGGAACAGCACACCAGTGGCTTTCTGTGTTTCCACTACAGACATCGGCCTGAGCAGGCCCCTTCTCAGGCTACTTCGAACTCTGCTCTACCTCCCAGCAATCCTACCACTGAAGGCCAGGTTCTCGCTCAAACATCAGCCACCGATGTCCCTGCTATCTCCTTTCGGGACTCAGTTCTGGTCCAGACTCACACATGCTGCTGCATCATCTTGGTATGAGAGGCAACTCAAGCCCAGAGGCTTCTTCGCATGTAGTCAGGCCAACAGTGCCTGGATTCTCAAGGGACTTTGCTGCCTGGTCGCTGTCTCATCCACAGACTTCAGGTATCCATTGAAGCATCAGGTTTAGTCTCCTTTCCCTTCAAGACCAGAAAGGAGCTACAAAGTCAGTAGGCCATAAGTGAAGCATTCACCTTGGCTGACCTGAGACAACCAGGGCTGAACCCACCAGCACTGATGCCGAATGGGAACATGGGGACTCCCCTGCAGGTCTTTTTGGAGTTCATCCAAGCCTGCCGCTTACCACTCCGGACCATCATCCAGCTCCAGCTCCAGTTTCCAAAGACAGGTTCCTCTCGATGTTATGGCAATGTACCATTTGAGTATAAGGACCGTGGAGCTGAAAGAGCTTGTATACACAGCAGAGGGTGAGGAAATAGCCCAGGGAGCCTGCTTCAATGATGCATCACCCTGTCCTTGTGATGAGCCAGAGGAAGAAGGGGAAGAGGAGGTGAAAGAGTCTCATTCAGATGATGATGATGATGACGATGACTGGTGTGAGGAATGGGAGCGGCATGAAGCGCTGCATGAGGATGTGGCCAGGCAGGAACATACAACTGAGCGGTTCTTTGAGGAGGAGATCGAGCTCAAGTGGGAAAAGGGTGGTTCTGGCCTGGTGTTCTACAATGATGTCCAGTTCTGGCAGGAGGAAGGAAACTTTGATGAACAGGCAGCTGATGACTGGGGCGTGGGCATGAGTGTGTATTAAGACAGAGATGGTGGAGACAAAGATGCCCAGGATTTTGTCCAAATGCATATGGAAAGAAGGCTCCACAATGACCAGAAGCATAGTTCAGTGACTGAGCACCAAGTGGGCACCTTTGAGCGACACACTAAGGGCATTGGGTGGAAGGTGATGGAAAGGCAAGGCTGGACTGAAGGCCTTGCTGGGCAGCAGGTACTCAGGAGTATCTGAGGTCTTGAATAGTGATAGCCAGAACCCCAAATGCAAGTGTGGACTGGGGTACCATGGAGAGAAGCTCCAGCCATCTGGGCAGCTGAAGGGAGTTCTGTATGTAAAAATGCAAGTATGTATGTACAGATTCAAGTGTTATTATCTGGAATTTGTCAGTTTTTCATACTGTACTGGCTTGTGCATTGCTATGATACCAGAAGCTATGCTACCAGTATTTTTCAAATACTAGTAAGGCTACCACAAGAAAACTTGTACTCTAAATAGAAATAAATTCTAAATGTACATGGTAAAGGACTAATAAGTAAGGCAGGAAGTAGCATAATTTGAACCTATGTTTGCTTTACCTGAATTCAGCTTTCAACCTATATGATGAACTCCTACATAGGCATTCATATATATATAAAACTCACATATAGGGAGCTCTGGTGGCCTAGTGGCAAGAAGCTGCACTGCAATCCCAGAGGTCCATGGTTCAAATCCACCAGATGCTCTGCTGGAGAAGGAGGGACAACCTCCCCCTGTACCAGTCAGATCTGATTTGATGGTGTACACACACACAAAATAATAAAAGAAAATAAAATTTTAAAAAAAAATTCACATATATGAATTGATGCATCATTTATCAAGCCATAAAACCATTACAGGAAATTCCAGATGTTAAGCAATACTTCAAATAATCCTCATTCTTCTGTTACAAAAGGAAAATCAACCACAGGGTACTAATCATTTAGCAATCCAATGTTCAGAAAGGCACTGAGTAGAGAGTATTGACAGTAGTCTTCTTTTTTTAAAAAACCACCTTTTTTTACAGTATTCTCTTAAATAGCTTTAAAGCATAAGCATATTTCAAAACCAAACCAAAAAACCAAAACAAAAGAATTGTGGCAGAAGGTAAACTGCTTTGTTTAGTTTTCATAAAAAGTTCACTGTCAACTCAGGTCTTGGTGCCTATCTTAGAATAAACAAAGAGTTAAGGAATTCGAGTTCTGAATCTATTTAGCCTCAAGTGTTTCCTGGTCTATGTATAAGTTACTCATGAGTCCAATTAAAGGCTCTAAGATTCCTATCCTTCTCAATGCTATCTATAATTTGTTATGATACACACAGTCATATGCTTTTGCATGGTCAATAAAACACAACTAGTAAATATTTTCTGGTGTTCACTGCTTTCAGCAAAGATCCATCTGATATCAGCTATTTTCCTGATTGTAAATCATAAAGTGTTCCCTTTATGTTTAGACAACAGTCTCTTGATCTAGCTACAGGTTTCATATGAGCATAATTAAGTGCTCAGAGATTCCCATTCTTCTCAATGTTAGCCATAATTTGTTAAAATCCACACAGTATTAGCAAGCCTATATCCCTTTAGGGAGCTCTGGTGGCTTAGTGACAAGGATTTGTGCTACCATTGCAAAGGCATGCAGTTCAAATTCACCAGCTACTCCAGAGGAGAAAGATGGGCAATCTCCACCCCCGCCCCCCCCCCCCCCCCCCCCACACACACTCTGCTGCCTAACTGTCCCAAGTCCTTATCAGGGACTAGATTATCTCTGCTACTGCCAGAATGGACACTCAGCAAGTAGCTATAGCCAAGTCAGCCTTGGTGAGTGGAAATCCATACTGCTGAGCTCATGCATAACCCTCATTCCTACCACTATGTCCACTTTGTTCACTGCCCACTAGGCAATGATAGGAGTGGCTGAGAACAGCCTGCCTGGTATCCACAGAACAAGTCATACCACCCACTTGATTGCTAGCATTAACATGAAACACAAACATCCTCCCTATTTTCGCCTTTCAGAGAGGTCTATCCACAATCCTCTTCCTATACCTCCTTGTCAACAATCTTCCAATCACGTTCCTGACCATCCAGCCAAGTCACCGGTCACAGTACATTAATCAGTACACAACTGCACATCTGGTCACTACTTCTTTCAAGCAAAGTGAACAACCTGGTGTGCTGTCCAAAGTTCTGTCCACTGGGAAGATTTCCCTTCATCACAGTACTTTACAGAGGTCCCAGAAAGGAGCTAGAGTATTGCTGCTGCCCACTTCTGAACAGTGCTGCTATCATACAAAACAGTCTGTAAAGTAAGCAAGAGTTTCCACTTCTTTGGTCATCTGATCATAAGGAACATCCTATGTTGCCATAGGTGCAAAATGGGAGATAGGGGGTAATGTGACAGAAATGGAGGCCCTGAGCATTTGGATTACTTCCTCATGTAAATGATTTGTGCCTTCCTATCTGGCTTGAGTCTGATTCTATATATAACAACTCCATTCAGTGGTGAGGTACTGGTAGGGACATCCAACTTTATGATCGTGTAGGTCAGGGAGCAATTAGTCTTTTAATTTCATGACTGCTGGTACCAAGGGAGTATTGACTGTAGAGCCAAGCAAACTGAAGCTGTCAATAGTCTCAATCTCTTCATCATCCATCATGATGCTCTCAATAGGCCTCACCATGAGAATCTTGTTTTCTTGATGATGAGCTTCAATCCATACTGAAGAATGCAGTCCTTGACCCCCTCTGCTGCAAGCCCTTCAGGTCCTCCTTAGTTTCAGCAAGCAGGATTATGTCATCTGCTGTAACGCAGACTGTTGTTGAGTCTACCTCCAATCCTGATGCCAAACTTCTCCTCATAGAGCCCAGCATCCCAGATAATCTGTTCCACATACAGATTGAAAAGATATGGAGATAGGACATATTCTTGACGCACACCCTTCCCAGTTTTGAACCATGCAGTGTTTCCTTGCTCTGTTCTGACAACTGTAAAATGTAAAAAATGTAAGTTTTACGTAAGCACAATCAAGTGTTCTGGGATTACCATTCTTCTCAAAGTCAGCCACAGTTTGTTGAGAGCCACATAGTCAAATGCCTTTGAATAGTCAATGAAACACAGCCATTGTTCTGGTAATCTCTTCTTTCAGCCAAGATACATCTGACATTAGCTATAATATCCCTAGTGCCATGGCCTCTTCTAAATCCAGGCTGCACTTGCATTGGAAAAGTCTGCTGTCAGAGACCTCTCCAAGGTACTGCGGAGCAATGATGTCAGTCTGGAGACTAAGGTGTGCCTGATACAGGCCATGGTCTTTGCAATTACTTGCTATGCATCAGAGAGTTGGACAATGATTAGGGATGATAGAAGAGTTGATGCCTTTGAGCTTTGGTGCTGGAGAAGAGTACTTAACATACCACGGACTGCTAGGAGAAAAACAAGTTTGTCCTGGAGAGGGTGAAGCTAGGCTGCTCCTTCGAGGTAAGGATTCTGAAGCTTCATCTGACATACTTTGGACAAGTTGCAAGGCAGGATCAGTCCTTGGAGAGGGACGTCTTGGGAGGGTGGAGGGTCAGTGCAGGAGAGGAAGATCATCAATGAGATGGATTGATTCCATCACTGGAGTAATGGGGACAGGCATGTGGGAGACAATAAGATTGGCAAGGGATAGAACAGGGTTTAGGGCTGTTGTACATAGGGTCGCTTGAGTCCCAAGCAACTTGGCGGCACATAACAACAAAACAGGTCAGGAACACCTGGTCCATGGGCAGTTCAGACCATATTGAGGCTCGGTGGTCTATGGCTACATGTTCAGTCTCTACTATGGCCCAGTACCAAGTCAAAGCTGTTTTTCAAAAGGATGGTAATTATCTGTGAAAGTTGACAGAGACTACAAAATCCCAAGTATCTGTGCTGTGATTCACCAATAAGGGTCTGACTGCCAAAGACTCGATATGCCACTGTACTTCAAGCACCACTGGATCAGATGGATCATATGGTCCAAGTGGCAGAGTAGCTTACACAATAGTCTAAACCTGCTGCATAGTCTTCTCTTGTTTTGGGTCCCATTCAAGACTAGTAGCTTTTTGAGTCATTTGATAAATAAGCCAAAGTACCAAAACTAAATAAAGGATGTAATGTCTCCAAAATCCAAAGAGGATCACCCAGCATTTTGCCTCCTTTTTAGTTGTGGGAGAAGATGCAGTAACTTATTCTTCAATTTAGATGGAATATATTAACAGGTCCCACACCATTGAATCCTTAGAAATTTCACTGAAATGAAGAGTGTCTGAAATTTTGTTGATCAATTTTCCACCCTCTACCGAGCAACATGGAGAGGGTGAAATTAGGCTGCTTCGTCTGACATATTTTGGGCAAAGAGAAACCAGTCCTTGGAGAGCGACATCATGCTTGGAAGGGTGGAGGGACAGTGCAGGATGGAAAGAAGAATCTGGAAGATAAAAGGAGTAATGGGGGGCAGGTGTGTCAGAGACAATGAAGCTGGCTCAACACAAGGTCACTAAGAGTCTCAAGTGACTCAACAGCACATAACAATAACAGTAACCAAAATGTTTTACCAATTAGTCTAAATTTACTTCTTCCCTACTAGGTCCATTAGCATAATGTCATCAATGAAATGGGGCAGTGTGACGTGAGTGGAAAGGCTACCAAGCTCCCTGAAGACTAACTTATGACATTGTGCTAGAGATCTGTTACACCCCTAAAGTAGGGTAATGAAAATACATTAATGGCTTTGCCAGTTGAAAGCAAAGTACTTCTGATGGCCTTGTGAATCTGGGATGGAGGACAAGGCATTGGCTAGATCAATAACTATGTAACAGATATCAGGAGATGTACTCAAGCAATGAAATTATAACTAGAATACCACTTGTAACTGAAGTCACCATTTAGTTTATGGCAAGTAACTATCATTCTCTAAGATCCACCTGGTTTATTTGCAAAAACCTAATGCAATCACCACATCTTCATTATTCAACTCGTTGATGGTGGCACTAATTTCTGCAGTTCCTCCAGGAAGGTATTACTGCTTTTGATTTACTATTTCCCTAGGTGGTAGTAGTAGTTTTTATGTGCTGCTGAGTTACCTGTGACTCATAGCAATCCTATATACAACAGCTCTGGAGCCTGTCTTGAGCCAATCTGGCTCCAATACACCTGCTCCCATTACCCTAGTCACTGTGTCAATACATCTCATCCTGGGTCTTGCTCTCCTGCATTGTCCTTACCCCCTTCTCCAAGGGCTGGTCCCTCCTAGCAACTTGCCCAAAGTAAGGGAGATGGAACTTCAAAATCCTTGCCTCCAGAGAGTAACTTTGTTCCACCTTCTCCGGGGAAGATCTGTTTGTTCTCTTGGTGGTCCATGCTATGTTCAATACTCTTCTCCAGCACCACAATTCAAAGGCATCAATAATTCTTCTGTCATTTTATTCACTGTCCAGCTCTCTGATGCATAGCAAGTAATTAGACTACAGCCCAGATCAAGTGCACCTTAGTCTCTATATTGATCTCTCTGTACTTCAACACTCTGGAGAGTTCCCTGACAGCAGACTTCCCTAATCTGTCTTTTGATTTCCTAGCTACAGGTTCCAAGGAGCTTCTAATGATTTCCACTTAGTTTTCCTACTGTTGTTGTTCCACATTTCAGGGAACTTCCGTGAATACTCTACCAATTGCTGAGTTTGTCTAACTATGCACCTAAACGTGGGGAAATCACCACAGGTTGTATTCAAGGATCACTCTTGAGACAGTTGTTGTTGTTGTTGTTATGTGCTGTTGAGTCGCTTGCGACTCATAGCGAC
>NW_006399797.1:17633124-17635975 GCF_000299155.1 Elephantulus edwardii | reverse complement strand
TTGACACTCTGCAGCAGGCGCTTCAGGTCCTCTTCAGTTTCAGCAAGCAGGGTAGTGTCATCCGCATAACGCAGACTGTTGATAAATCGTCCACCAATCTTGACCCCACATTTCTCCTCATAGGGCCCAGCCTCCCGGATAATCTGTTCTGCATATAGGTTGAAAAGGTATGGAGATAGGATGCATCCCTGGCGTACGACCACCCCAATCTTGAGACAGAGCAGAGCTAAAACTCCATGAATCATTATCCAACCTCTATCCAACCTCTATCCAATCTCTATATTCCCCACTCTGACTAGTGGGCCACAATGATATCATGCTTTTGCTATAATTAATGTCAACTCACTGCCAGTATTTAGTAAGCCTTTAAAGTCTGACTATTTTATTTTCCCAAATGAACAGTCACTAAAAGGTCACATTAGGATAAAGATTAATGCTATGCTTTTGGCAAGCTATAGGGTCCTTCCTCAAGGTCCAACCTCACTTTCATGCAAGGAGTTGCAGGTTTGTAAGCTCTATCAAGTCTGGAAATTGACAGTGTGGCCATGACTCTGTTATGGCTGTTCAAGTTAAGACTTCTGTTCACCTGACTTTGAATTCTTCAAACTTCCACAGTTCAAGTAAACACTTAATAGATTTCACGGAATGTTTTAACTAATTAAAAACCTCAAACTCATTGTCTTTGAATAAGATCAACTCGTATCTGAACCCAGAGTGGTTTTTCAGAGGTCTGAAAAGCATGAGAGGAGAATACTAATCTTTTTTCCCAAGGAACATTTGGTGAATTTGAACAAGTCTAGTTTGGCAGTACAACTCCTCAACCTCAAAAACCATGCTATGCTGATTTTTGTGCTTTGAGTCTGCTTTATATTATGATAACCACACTCACCTTGTACTTGTTGATTAAGTGCTGTCATTTGGCCCTGACTACCCTGGCATCCTATCAGTGCATCAGTGACATTATAGTTAATTGTCTTAACTACGTCATTTCCCATTGTTAAGTCTGGTGAACATAAAATGACAATCAGGGAAGTTTTCGATGACTCCCTTCGTAAATTTGTTCCTTATCCTGTAAAAGGTATATACTCTGGGTTTTCTACGTGTGGGTCTATGGGTCCAATCTGATAAGTTCACCATAACATGTTGATTTTCCCAAGTTTTTAAAACAGCTTCTTCTACAGAGTATCAAAGCAGATCTGGGACTTCAACCTGACCAAGTGGAGATCACTGCATAACCCATGCATCAATGAACCAACCAAAGGGCCCATTCAATCCTTAACTCCTTGAGCTTAATTCTAAAAGCCAGATGCAAGATGAGACAGAAAGCTGCCCAGCTTTACCACATATATTTAATACAGGTCACACTCATGAGGACATTTTTCCTTCACAAGATCAGACTGCTCATATTATTAAATGTTGTTAATGCCATTTAAGTTAAGCATGACTCATAACAACCCTATCATCAAAAGGTCTGAAGACTCTCTACAACTATCAACATTTATCAGTTTAGGAAGTGGATGCCACTCCTGCTTCCAAACCTGTGACAGTTTGTTATCGTTGTTATGTGCCACTGAGTCATCTGTAATGTATAGTGACCCTATGTACAGCAGCTCTGAACCCATTCCTGTCCTGAACCAGTCTCATTAATTCTGACACACCAACCCCCATTGCCCCAGTTGCTGTATCAATCTATCTCATCCGAGGTCTTCCTCTCCTGCTCTGTCCATCCACCCTTCTGTGCATGATGTCCTTCTCCAAGGACCAATCTCTCCTGGCCACATGCCCAAAGTAAGTGAGGTGGAGCTTCAAAATCCTAGCCTCCACAGACAGACTTGGTTTCACCCTCTCCAAGACAGACCTATTTATTTTTTTGGCAGTCCATGGTATGTTCAAGACCTCCAGCATCACAACTCAAAGGCATCTATTCTTCTTCTGTCATTTTTAGTCACTGTCTGACTCTCTGAAGCGTAACAAGTAATAGAAAAGACCACGGCCTGTACTAGGCTTGCCTAGACTGACACTGTTGCTCTTCTGCACTCCGGAGAGGTCTATGACAGATTTTTCCAATGAAATTAGTCTTTTGATTTCCTGACTGTTGGGTGACTGTGCTGAGCGAGCTGTAATTATTAACAAACTCAATCTCTTCTCCATCTATTATGGTGCTGCCAATTGGCCCAGTGGTGAGAATATTTGTCTTCTTGATGTTGGGCTTCAATTCATATTGAAGACTACAGTCCTTGACCTGGTCTCATTAAATCATTAATTTACAACATACAGGATACTTACATTACACTAAGAATCATGGCCATGTTGACACTGTATTAACCAGCTCAAGGAGTATACTTAACCTGTGCATTGTTCAAGGGGCAATTGTATTATGATGTGCAGAGAAGTGATTGGTAAGACTAAAAAGGAATACTGATAGTAGAATATGGGTACTATTTAAGGTAAAAACGGCTACTACTATGATAATTTAAAGAAACCTCAATATTAGCATTTCCTACAGACGACAAAAGCCCAAGACATCCGTTCCGGCCCGAAAAGCCTATCTACACAGCAATTCTACAGGATGCATCACCTTTGACCGATACATATTGCGACGAAACTTCAGAGACACTGATCCCAACATAAGAAACTACCATCAGCTGATGTGTCTGAAATCACAGAAGCCATGGAAGCTTCATATATAAGTTATTAAATGGAGGGCTGGTGAAAGGGAGATAGATGTGAAGGGAGGGGGTAGAAGTGGATGGATATCCTGTGGGATGGTGAAGCAGGAAATAAGTGCGTAAAGGTGCATGTGAGAAAGGCAGGGACAACACTGACACTAAAGTTAACTCCGCAATAAGGG
>NW_006399797.1:17601064-17630289 GCF_000299155.1 Elephantulus edwardii | reverse complement strand
GGCGACTAGATGGCACATAACAACAGCAACAACAACAGAAAAGCTAAAGAATTTGAAGTTCATTTGTAATCAGGAAATTGCTTTTTAAAACTTACCTGCCAATAATGACCACAAAGATTATACTAATTAGGAGTCTCAATGCCTTTTCTCACCATTATGTGTTTCATTACTAAACAAACGATAAGCAGTTTTACTCCACAGCTGGTCTGCAGGACAAAGACAGGCAGTCTCCTCCTATAAAGATTTAATCTCACCAATCTGATGAAGGATCATTATGAGCCAGAATCAATTTAGTGGTAGTGGCTGGTCTACGTTCTTACTATGTTCTTGTTATTAGGTGCCCTTGAATAGACAGATCAAAACCCTGCCCTTTTTTATGTCATCTTTACAATCACTTACGTGCAGTCACTGAGTCAATCCATTTTAGTAAAGGTCTTCCTCTCCCTCAATGATCCTCCACTTTCCAAGCATAACTTTTTCCAAGGACTGCCTCCTGAAACATACCCAAAGTATGAAAGATCAAGTATGACTATCTTGCCTTTAAGAAATATCTTGGCTGAATTTTTTTGTTTGGTGTTTCAGCATTCCATGGTATATGTGAATCTCTTGTAAAGTATAATTCAAAGGCACTGATTCTTCTTTCATCTTCTTTATTCACTGTCCAACTTCCAAATACATATGAAGTACCTGAATATACCATGGTTTGGGTCAGGCACAGCTAAGTCTTTTACACTGACAGAGTTGATTTTGAATACATTAAAGAGGTCCTTGAGTAGATTTTCAAAATGCCACACATCTTTTGATTTCTTGGTTGCTTCTGTGTGTGGGTCAACTGCAGATTTAAAAAAAAAAAAAATTGTATACTTGACAGTGATCCTGACCCCATTTATCACAACACTGTTTGGGTTCATTTGCAAAGATTTTTGTTTTCTTGATGGGGAAATGTAATCCATATTGAAGACCATAGTCTTTTATCTTTTGCAACAGGTGCTTCAAGTCTTCTCCAATTTCTGAAAACAAGGTTGTGAGGCTTGCATAACACAAACTGTTAAGTTGCTCCCCAATCCTGATGTGACAGTGTTCTTCATACAGTACAGCTTCTTAGATTACCTAATCAGCAAACAGGTAGCACAGTATGGTGAAAGGATACAAGCTTTGGAATGGGAGACTCAGAAGTGAACTCTTTTGATACTCAAGATTGGATTGCTAGAAGGAACTGGAGAACCAAAAACTAGAAGTAGTGTAGACAGCTCTAGTCTTTGAGTAGCTTTATCCCACACTGTGAAACAACTGAATCAATCTTTACTTCTACTTGCAACAATTTCTTCGTAACAATTATCTTCACATTACAGCTTTGCAATTAAAATTGTCAGTAAATATCACTGATGAAATGTGAATGTCCTTAGTTAGTATTAAGGGTAGTATGGTGATGCTGACCTTATGTTGAGTTAGTGGTTCAATTACTGAACAGATAAGGGAGGACTATCTCCTTAATCTTTACAGTTTGGCCTAACTCTGGATAACTGGTATAAGAAGTCATTTGCAAAAAGGTTAAGTCTAACTACATACAAGCAAAATTATAATTATACTAATTAGGAGTCTCAATGCCTTTTCTCACCATTACTCTTCCCAACTCTGGACGCAGGAATGAAATCCACCTCCCAAATAATATGCCTCCAGAAACAGTATGAACTTTGATAAATGCCGATAGTTGTAGAGGGGCTTCAGGCCTTTTGTTCATAGGATTGCTATGAGTCATTCTCGACTAGAAGGCAATCAACAACTCTCCCCAACTAGACTATTTGAGCATTTCAGTAATGTATCAGGCTGCCAACCAAAAAGTCATCTCTTCAAAACTACCTGCCACTCAAGAACAGAAAAGTGGGTAGTTCCCTCTTATAAAAATTTATAGCTTCAGAAATCTGATAGAGGTTATTAAAAGAGAAAAAGTAACATGGATAAGGTAAGGAAGGTCAAGACTGACTTTACCAAATTCAAAAGGAGATCTGTCCCCATCAATAACATGAACAGTATCAAAATAATAATCAAATAGCAAAATAATAGCTGCAAGGTCGGGCATGGCCCCTTTAAACTCTTCAGCTATGTTTACTAATCACTAGGTTTGATGTTTCTTGCAAATTGACTCACAGATGTTACCTTATTCACAGCTGTGGACTTTATTAAAGAAATAGGTTGGGTTTGGGGACAGAAAAGATATTACATAGTGCAGGTTTGGTCCAGTAACCTCGAGCCATATTAACCATAAAACACAATTCCTCTAGTTCAGAAGACTTCTCAGTCAACAAGTCAAAGTCCTGGTTTAGTTCAGCAACACAAATTAAGAAGTCCCTGGTTTTCTCAATCATCCAGCAAGCTTCATCTCTTAACAGTAACAAGTCAGCTCTTTCTTCAATCATCTTGCAAGCAGAACCTTTAATTCTGGATCTGTCTCCAGAATTCCAAAAGACCATGCCTTGCTGCAAGTTCTTTCCAGCTGGATTAGCTCTCTCATATGTTGACTTCCCAGCTGTTGATTATGTTGAAGATCCTGATCAAAAGGTGAACCATGTGTCTGCATTTGAGGCAACTGGCGACCATGTCATGTCCCCAGAGGGAGCCACGTCAAATGATATAAAGGCCATTTTCGAAAGTCCTAACAATACAAGAGTTCACTGCTATGAGTCAGAGTCAAAGAGCAATGGGTTTTGGTTTGAATAAGAGTATAGGAGTTTGGTGGAGTTTAATTATAATAAAAAAATAAGCAAAAGTTACTTAAAATCCATTATCTTTTAGGGGCAAGATATAACCTTTAATAACATTTTGGCTATCTGGACAAGTTTAAAACTTTGATGATGAGTCCTACCTACCAATTTAAGCTGCTGAAGTCTACATTAACTCTCATCCACAAAAAGATCTAGAAAAAAAAATTAATGAATTCAGCAAATATTTATATACTTAAATAAGGTGCAGGTACTAAGTTGTGATAAGGATTAAAAATAAAAATGTTAACAACCTCAAAAATCTACAATCTAGCTAAGTATTCAAGCATCACTTAATGTACACAATATCACCTATGAAACAGGATGTTATATGATCTCGATCACCAACATGCTGAGAGAAATTCACTTTTGTATCTGGTCTTCAATACAGGCACAAACAATTTCACTATATCTGATACAGTTACCTCTTGCATTTTTATTAACTCTCAGGAGAGACAATCATCTAACAGCTTAAGAACTTTTTGTTTCTGAGAATCAAATGATTGCTGAGTGTACATCCGTAAGTCATAACTCACAGCATTCAGTGATTTTCTACTTTCTGTGTGTTTAATAACCTTTTGTTTCACTTCCAGATTGATACTTCTCCTTTTCCTCATGCTGCTATTGAGAGCACCCGTTTTAGGGCATTTGAAAGCAAAGCTTCAAAGTAACAATAAAAAAGAATCATTGAAAAAATAACACTACAGAATTCAAGAGATATATGCATAACAAGGATACATGACAATGGTTCCTGCTGTCCATGAGTCAAAGAAAATACTGCTATACTGTCTTCCAGAACTCTACAATGACTTTATGGGATCACAGGTTAGATTCTGATTGAATAGATGTTATCATGTAATTGTACATGATACATATTTTTCACATGTAATACAGTCATTAAAATAATGCGCACATATATCTGCATAGTACACATAAGAAGCTAACACAGAGTCCACAAAACTCAATGATTATGTCTATAAAAATATTGTAGTGGTGGTTGTCATGCACTGCCAAGTCAGAAGCTGACCCTCCAGTGGGGTTTTCAGAGGCAGGAAATCGTATGAGAAGACACCACCCATCTTTCTCCCTCAGAGCAGCTGGTGTCTTTGAAATGCATTCTTTCAGGTTGGCAGCACAACTTACTATCACTAAGCTGTATATATGATTTTTACCTTTCTCAATCCTTAAAAAATTCTAAATGACTACAACAATGGACTCAAGTGTGTCAGAGATGGTGAGGATGGCATAGGATAGGACATGGTTCAGATCTGTTGTTCACAGGGGTGTTATGAATCATACTTGACTCTACAGTACCAAACAAGGATTTTGGATTAAAATGTTCCAAGGCTGTGTTCACTTTTACAGATGTAGATCTTAAACTAGGGTAAAATATCTTCCAGAACTACATTTTGAGGAAAATGCTAACATTATAATTATGATTTTGGAAATTTATTTATGTACATATTTTCCAAGAACTTTTAATGAACAAAGATAACAGAAACAAGATCCAGTAAGTAACACACCAATACTTTCTCTACGGTTAATTAATGAAAATACCTATTCTTACTGTAAAGCTGATGACAAGACAGATGTTCTAAGTTTTTATTCTACCAATAATGACAAAATAAACAAGAGGTAATAGTCCTAGCAATACAGTTAACAATGTATTAATCTGGGATTCCGCCCACCCCCAAGGTATATAAATATACCACTTTTCCATCCATGTTTTTGGATACAGAACTATAACTGCAGTTCGTATCCTCATCTGGTAAAAATGTAATAACCTACTATATAATACAATGTGTCTGGGAAAGAACATTGGGTTTTGTGTCATGTTGTTGTTGTTATTTGCCATAGAGTTGCTTGTGACTCACAGCGACCCTATGTACAACATCCCTAAACTCCGCTCTGTCCTGTGCCAATCACACCGTCTCCGATACACCTATCCCGATTACCCCAGTCACTGAATCAATCCACCTCATAGGGGGCCTTCCCCTTCTGCACTGTCCCTCCACCCTACCAAGCATGATGTCCCTCTCCAAGGACCTGTCCCTCCTTGCAACATGTCCAAGGTATGTTAGACAGAGCCTTAGAATCCTTTCCTCCAACGAGCAGCCCGGTTTGACCCTTTCCAGGATGAATCTGTTTGTTTTCCTAGCAGGCAATGGTACTCTCAATACTCTCCTCCAGCACCACAGCTCAGAGGCATCAATTCTCATTCTATCCTCCTTAATCATTGTCCAACTCTCTGATGTCATATCTAGTAGAAATGTCTTTGGGTTACTTTTAACCAAAAGTGACAATGCTTATCGTGCCAAGAAATGGGTATTTAATTTTCTGTTTGTGAGTCTCCTGTAGTGAACTAATATTCAATACATTTACTGTCCCAAACAAAGGACCAAATTTCTTTTGAGTTGTGGTGTTGAAGAAGAGTGCTGATTACAGTATGGAACAAATATGTCTTGGAGAAAGTGCAACCAGGGTGCCCTTTGGAGGCAAGGATGGTGAAGCTTTGTCTCACACACTTTGATCATCTTTAGGAGGGGCCAGTCCTTGGAAGTGTCATCATGCTTGGAAAGGTGGAGAGTAAGTGAAAGAGGAAGATCCTGTAGGAAAGGGGGTGAAACAGTGACTGTTAATGGGTTCAAGTATATCAGAGACACTGAGGATGGAACAAAACAGGGCACAGTTTAGATATCTTGCTTATAAGATCGTTATGTATCATAGTTGACTTGATGGCACAGTAACAATAACAATTCCTTTTTATTTTATACTATTATTACTCACATACTTGGGTACCTTTTAAGTAGAGGCCAATCCTTGGAGAAGGAAATCACACTTGGAAAGGTGGAGGCTCGGTATAATAGGAAGACTCTCAAGGAAATGGACTAATACAGTGACTGTACCAATAAGTTCAAGTGTGTCAAAGATTGTGTGGATGGCACAAGATAGGTCAAGGTTCGTGGTTGTTTTTCATAGAATTGTTTTAATTTGTAGTTAACTCAATGGGACATACAATAACAGTATTTAAAAGAATCTCTACAGAAGGTCCCATTCATCAATTTTATCCTCTCCAGACTGAGCATCTCTGGCTGTATTTGGTAGTCTCTTTATGATCCCATTTGTCGCTGATGAACTTTATGGTTTTGGGCTTTGTAGTCCCAGGTCTCTGATCCACCTTGAGTTAATTTTTGTGTATGGCATAAGATGTGGATGCTGTTTCTGCTTTCTGCAGGAAGCAGTCCTATTTTGGTTTGCATTTGCTGAAGAGGTTGTCATTTCCCCATTTGATAGGTTTGATTTCCTTATCAAATATCAGTTGACCATAGATAGCTGGGTCCATTTCTGGGTTCTCAATTCTGTTCCACTGGTCTATGTGCCTGTCATTACAGCAGGACCATGCTGTGTGCGCATCAAAAACTTTTTCCAACAGAATGAAAAGAAAATCTACTGATTAAGAAAAAACATTTGGCAACACCATTTCAACCCAGGGTCTTATATCAAATGTTTACAGAATACTCCCGGGCCTCCACAAGAAAAAGACTGAAAACCTAATTACAAAATGGGCAAAAGACAAGGAAAGAATTTTCACAGAGGAAGATATTCAATGGCCAGCCGATACATGAAGAAATGCTCAAAATCAGTAACAATGAGAAAGATGCAAATTAAAACCACTATGAGGTACCATCTTATCCCAGAAGCAATGGCAAAGTTCAAAAGCATAGCAAGTAATAATGTTGAAGTAGATGTGGCGATTTAGGAACTCTTATAGTCTCTGTTGATGGGATTGTAAAATGATACAACCACTCTGGAAGGCAGCTGGTGTTTTCTCAAAAAGCTGAACATATAAATTCCATATGACCCAGCTCTGCATGGAATATACCCTGAAAGAATGTGAAATGAAGCACAGAGACTTGTACACCATTGTTCATAATAGCATTATTCACCACCACAAGATCGTGGAAACAGACCAAATGTCCAACCATAATAGAATGGACTGTGAAACTATGGCACATTCACACAATGGAATACTAAGCAGCATGGAGAAGGAATGATTTTGTAAATCACTACCTATCTTGGGAGGGACTGGAGAGCATTATGCTGCGTGAACTCAGTACCATAAGGACAAATATTATATAAAATTATTACTGTAGTATGAGTATGAGGATCCAAGGGGAGGAGCAGGAAGGTAAGGATGTGGGGGAATTAATCATAGGGCCAATGGGTGGAGGGAAGGAGGGTGAAAGAAATGGGAAAGATACAGTGTGAAAAACAATGAGCTTTGTAAATAAACAAGTATTAAAAAAAAAAAAAGAAGTCGTTCTAATGGCTTAGGAGAACTTGTGCTGCCAATCTAAATGCCTGTGGTTTGAATCCAACAGATGCTCATCAGCCACAGGGGAAAGAAAAGCAATCTCCTCCCAGGTAATTCATTGTTTCTGAAAGCCCAATGGAAGATCAGCTAGGAGTTGAGACTCAAGAGCAATACAACAACAATATTTAAAGACTATAAGTTGTAGAATACTTTCATATACATTATTCTAATTTTGTATGATTGTATTTTGATGTTTGTATTTTTTTAAAGTATAAATTGCATCATTAGCATCTGTGAAGACAGAATACTAAATCTATCTTGAGCAATAAGGAAATTAAAAATTAGGAATTATGAAGGTCATTTATACTGATGGGACTCATCTATACTCTTTCTCATAAATGCTACACTACCAAGAATATGATGACTTTCTTCTTAACAGTGCATCTAAATTCCAAAATCAATCTCCACAATAGTCTACGTGTTTCCTATTGCCAAAGGGGCCCTTTAAGTAGTGAGAGAAGATCTTCACCCTGAAACCTACAGCGTCCCTTTTCAGCAGGAAGTAGCTAAGAGAATACGCCGTCCCCTTTTCCTTATGAATCAGGGTGAATTCTCTCTCAGGGAGGAGTGATAGGGAATGGCAAAGGACACACTGACAAAGGAGATTTATCAGAACTGGCTTTGACAAGCACTGTGGCAATGGGACAATTAACAGACTTTTGGGGGAGGGGGCAGGGGGGAAAGGAACGAACTGGAGGGGTAGAGAAAATAGTGCAAAAATGAATGAGTGGAAATCCAAAATCTCTGTAAATGTTCATTAAAATTAATAGTTTAATAAAAATTTTAAAAAAAAAGAATATGATGACTTTCAAATTAGGTTTAAGTGGCAATTTTTATTCCTTTTACCTGAACACCTTGCCAATTCAGGTGATTCAGAAATTCAAGATTACTAAGAAAATTTTGCTTCAAACTTGATTTTTCTTACAATATCCAGCAGCTGCTCATATTTTTAAAAATTATTAACAGTAATAAAAATTATCAATATATAATAAACAACAATCTGCATTATGCAGATGATACAACCCTGCTTGCTGAAACTGAGGAGAACCTGAAGCATTTGCTGCAGAAGGTCTGAAGATCAATATCAAGAAAACAAAGATTCTCATTGCTGGGCCAAATAGCAGCATCATGATAGATGTTGAAGAGATTGAGATTTCAAGGAGAATTGATGTCTTTGAGCTGTGGTGCTTAAGAAGAGTACTGAATATACCATAGACTGCTCAAAGAACAAACAGGTTCATCCAGGAGAGGTTAAAACCATGCTGCTCCTTGGAGACAAGGATTCTGAAGCTTCATCTGACACACCCCAGACATGTTGCAAGGAGGAACATCAAGCTTCAGAGGGTGGAGGGAGAAAGACCCTCCATGAGATAGACTGATTCAGTGACTGGGGTAATCAGGGTAAGTGTGCTGGAGACAGTGAGACTGGCACAGGATACAGCAGGGTTTCCAGCTGTTGTACATACGGTCACACTATGAGTCACAAGTGACTTGATGGCACATAACAACAGCAAACTATATTAAAATGAGAATAAATAATAACATCAGATCAATGTCATGTTTTACATATTTACTCATTATGCTCAATTCTATAAAAAAGATCAAGTCTTGCTATTTGCCTGGATTTTTGTAGTACAAAGTACTGACTGCTTTCAAATCACACCTGATCCTCTATTGGGTTTCCAAGGTTGCAAATCACACAAGAAAAGATTCCTCCTCTTTCTCCTGTGGAGCCACTGGTTGATTCAAACCACAATGGAGTCAAGGCCTTTGGGTTACCAGTGCAACTTCCTACAGCCTAGGCCATCAGCGTTCCTAAATTACATGTATATACACGTAGATGGTCTTTTATGTAAGTTTTGACGTAGATTAAGTTCCAGTGTTATTGTTACATGCTGTGCAGTCAAGTCTGGCTCAGAGTGACCTTATGAACAGAGTAGAACTGTCCCAAAGGTTTTCCTAGGCTAATGTCTCTATGAGAGCAGATTACCAGGGCTTTTATCATGCAGAGTAGTGCACTGAAACACTGGCCTTTCAGGAAGCAGCTGAGTACTTAATGACTGCAACACCAGAGCTCCTCTGTTTATATATATGACATTTATTTGCAGGCATGAAATTGAATATTTGGATATATTAAAATGAAACAAAGAAATTAAGGTAGAAATATAATCACTTATAGAAATGGTTACTATAGGGAGCTCTGGTGGTCTAGTGGCAAGAAGCTGAAATGCAATCCCTCAAGTGCACAGTTCAAATCCACCAGATGCTCTGCTGAAGAATGAGGGGCAATCTCCTCTTGTGCCAATTGGATCCAATTCAATGGTACACAAGGAGGAGAGAAAAAAATAAAAGAAGTGGTTACATTAGTTAGTTAGTTACCATCTAGTAAACTACAGTTGACAGCATGCCCACATGGGCAGAGAAGAACTGCTCTGCTTGCTCAAAGTGAAGAGAAGACCTGAAGCCCTTGTTGCAGAAAATCAGACTATAGCTTTCAGTATGGATTACATCTCAGTATCAAGAAGACAAAAATCCTTACCACTGGGCCAATAGGCAACATCATGACAGATGAAGAAAGGAATAAATTATCAAAAATTTCATCTTACTTGGAACCCCAATAAAGATCCAGGGTTATCAGCAGTCAATAAATCAAATTTGATTTATTACATTAAGAAAATATGCTATCAAGACCTTTAGGATGCACCTGACTCAAGCCAAGGTCTTTTCAATTACTTGCTATGCATCTGACAGTTTGATAATGAATAAAGATTAAGAAGAACTGATGCCTTTGAACTGCAGTGTTGCTGCAGAGCACTGAATATCCAATGGATTGCCAAAAAACAAACATGCCTTGGAGAAAGTATAACTAGGGTGCTCCATAGAAGCAAAGATGGTAAACTTTGCTTCACACACTTGAGGCATGTTGTTACGATGGGCCAGTCCTTGGAAAATAACATTATGCTTGGAAAGGTGGAGGATCAGAGAAAGTGAGGAAGACCTTTAACAAGATGGATTCACACAGTGATTATAACAATACGCTCAAGGATATCAGAGGTATGAGGATGGTTCAGGATAGGGCAGGGTACAGATCTGCTGTTTAGTCGGTCTTTAAAGATAATAGTCAACCTTTTAGAAGAAAATATCCATCAAGGCCTACATTCTGAGGCACTCCTGGGTATGTTCAAACCTTCAGTTTATAGGGTAACAGTTAACTTCTCTGTTCCACTTAGGGATTCTGTTATATTACTGAAGTAATTATTTTATAACGTCAAGATATTTGTATGTATGAATATAATACTAATAATACATAAGACAAATATATGCTTAAGTTTTTAGTAGCTTTTTTTAAAAAAACCCAACCGGTTTATTTACAAAGTTCAAATGCATCGTTTTTTCACACTGGATTATTTGCCATTTCCTTCACCACGCCCATCAAATTGTAAGACTCCATGATTACCCACCCATCCTCACCTCTCTTCCACCCTCCACTCCTTGGATCCTCATACTCATTCTATTATAATGGTTTTAGACAATATTTCTCCTTATGGGACTGAGTGAGTTCACTCAGAATAAAGCACTACAGTCCCTCCCAAATTAGGTAGTAATTTACAAAGTCATTAGATGCTAGCATTTTTAATACTAAAAATGCAAAAACAAATTCAAAATGAGTGTAACTTAGAAGAACTTGAACTAAGTGTAATTATTTCCTAAGAATACAATTTGAGCAAATTTACTTTAATATATGCCAATTTATCACAATTAAAATAACATTCTTCTAGTATAAGGATCTGGAGCTGCTCAAGTCACCTGTCTATTTAACTCAGATTTAGATAAATAATAAGATTATTACTACTGCATGAAGGAGCTCTTGTGTCTAGTCCATAAGGAGTTGTGCTGCTAATTAATCCTAATGTATAGTTTGAATCCATCAGTAGTCCCAAGGAAGACATCTCTAATGTGAGTTATAGGCTCAAGACCAACTGAAGAGAGCCAGTTATGTATTGATTTTGATGACAGCCATTAGTATGGATAGTAATGAGTTATATTTTGCTGGAATTTTAAATGATGCATTTAGAAACTCTGGAGATAACCAGTCTAAATTGGAAACATAGATCTATCACTTTTAACCAGCTGTGACTTTTCCCCATACTACAGTTTTCTTACTTGAAAAATATGGATAATCGATACTTATTTCAGTACTGATGCAAGCAACAAAGGTTTTTGTGGGCTTATGGGGTGGTTTTGGGGTGTTTTTTTGGGGGGAGAGTTGGGGTGAGTACAACCTCCTATATTACGGATAAGCTGCTAACGGTATGAAAATTGGCCACAATCTATTTTCTAGTGTTTATGTACTTACTATTATCAGAATTAAAAATTAAAATAAGAATAAGTAGCCTTGCTTTAAAGATTCAGATATGTTTCTCCTATCAAGAAATCTGTTTAGGTGACATTCTGTTAAGTTATGTGTAGTATTTTGAATAACATATAAATACATCTTAGTACTGCTCTATCATGTAGCACTTGGCACAGCCATATGACACCTAACAGTCATTTAATTATTTCTTATTATATAGAATGTATTTAATAGGAAAAGCACTGGCATTCAGACAGACCTATGTCTACCACTTACACTCTCAGCTGTGTTGAATTATTTATAACATATTTCTTCTCCATGCTTCAGATTTCTTTTCTCTTGTACTCTTTCATATATATGATCATATAAAGCATCTGAGAGTTGATCTTAACATACTGGGTTTTACCTCTCCTCCTTTTTTCAGTGTTAACAATTTTTTTTTAATTGCCTATCCTGTTACTCATTTTAAATGTGTCTCTTTTTCACTATTTTCCTTTTACTCTTTTAGAGAAACACTAAGCATGATTGCTTTGAAAGTTGAGAAAATCAGGTCATTTTTTTATATTTGTAAATACATTCACCTCTGACTCAGAACAAATGTATTTTGGAAAAAATGCAACTCTTGGTTGGATTTAGAAGACTGATGCTAGTCTGGGGTCCCTAAACTTATCAGGTATGTTTCTAAACAAATCAACTAATGTTAAAAGCCTCCATTTTTCAGTCATTTATACCTCCAAATGCCATTGCCAATCCAAAGGCAAAAATCTGAATCCATCAGCTGCTCCACGAGAGAAAGATGGGCAATCTCCTCCAGTGTAATTACCGTGTCTGAAAACTCACTGGAGGGGTCAGTTACAAGTGTAGTGAGATGGTACACAACAAGAACAATTAATGTCACAGAAGGTAACTCAGGTAAAGAGTTGCACTATTAATCCAAAAATCACATGTCTCTTGTCAGTTCAAATTCACCAACTCCTTCAAGGAAGAAAAATGGGTAAAATTCCTCTCTGTATGATTTACTGCCTTGGAAAACACACTGGAAAGGTAGCTACAAGTCAGTTCTAACTCTACAGCAATGTGTCTGACTTTGTTCTGAATATCACTGATTACAAATGAGATCGCAAAAGCACTTTAAAACATAAAAAAGTACTGTAATTATTATGATACAATAGTGGGATTTGTAACTGATAACTGATGCAATGAAACTAGATTTCAAAATTTTAAGGTTCATATTATTTTGTGGTGCTATATTCAAATGGTTTGGCATTTGTACCTCTTTAATTAAAATCTTAAATAATTTAAAATTTAACATGATACTAATTTTTTTTTTTCGTTTTAAAATTAATTTTAATGAAAATTTACGAAGACTTTGGATTTCCATTCATTCACTGTTCCACTTTTCTCCCTGCCCACCCCTCCACTCCCAGTATACTCTTCTCTTTGAAAAGTAAAAGATCCCCCATTGTTTTACAATCCCTCCCCCCAGGTCCTCTCCACTACGCATCCTTTCTTCTGGACTCTGGTCATGACAATCATACCTAATCACATATCCCTTTAAAACAGTTTTTCTCCCTCATCTGTTTCAGTGTATTATACATTATTTATCCCATCTTTCTCAGTCTTCCCCAACCCCAATGTCAGTCCTGTTTTACAAAAGTGGCACTATGCAGTATTTATCCCTTTGTGACAGAGATATTTCACTCAGCATAATGTCCTCCAGCGTCACCCATTTTGAATAATATTGAATGAATTCCTTTTTTTTTCAATGTAGCATGGGAATATACTATAGCTTCTCTATCCATTCATGTGTTGATGGGCACATAAGTTGTTTCAAATTGTGAACAAAACTGCAATAAACATGGGTGTGCATTTATCTGTTTGGGTGGCAGTTGTGGTCTCTTTGGGGTATATTCCCAGTAGTGGAATTGCTGGGTCAAATGGTATCTCTATTTGTAACTTTTTGAGAAAGCACCATACCATGAATAATGGTGAATAACGGTTCCAGTTTCTCCACAACCTCGCCAGCATTTGCTGCTTGCTGTTCTGTTAATTTTCCTATTCTGACTGGGGTGAGATGGTATCTCATAGTTGTTTTGATTTGCATCTCTTTTAGAGCTAGGGATTTTGAACATTTCTTTATGTGCTTGTTGGCCATCTGAATGTCTTCTTTGATGAAGTGTCTGTTCAGATCCTGTGCCCATTTTTCTACTTGATTGTTTACTTTTATCTTGTTGTGGTGCTCAAGTATTTTATAAATTCTAGATGTTAAGTCCCGTTATCTGACATGTCATTACCAAACATTTTTTTCCCAGTCTGTGGCTTCCCTTTTATCCTGTTGGAGAAATTTTGGATGTGCATAGGGATCTGATTCCCTATGAAGGTTCCATTCATCTATTTTATCTTCTCCTGGTTGTAGGTTTTCAGGATACTTAGAAGACTGTTTATATTGTGAATTAGGATTTCTAGGATTCTTCCAAGCTTTTCTTTAATGAAGTTTATAGTCCCTGATGATAAATTTTAAGGAGAAAAATTATTCCACTCTATATGCATCAGAGAGTTGGACAATGACTAGGGAGGATAGGAGAATTGACGCCTTTGAGTTGTGGTGCTGGAGAAGAGTATTGAACGTACCATGGACTGCCAAGAAAACAAACAGATTCATCCTGGAGAGGGTTAAACCAGGCTACTCCTTGGAGGTAAGGATTCTGGGGCTTCATCTGACACACTTTGGACATGTTGTAAGGAGGGACAGGTCTCTGGAGAGGGACATCATGCTTGGGAGGGTGGAGGGACAGGGCAGGAGGGGACTGATTTAGTGACTGGGGTAATCAGGATGGGTGTGTTAGAGGCAGTGTGATTAGCACAGGATAGAGCAGGGTTTAGGGCTGTTGTACACAGGGTCGCTATGAGTTGCAAGCACATAACAACAACAACAACAACAATGTTCCTCACAATAAGCTAGTTAATGTTTATTTTTCTGGATACTTATTTTTACATACATACATCCTGATACTATTAACTGTATGTGATCAGATAGGATCATGCCTAGCTCGTCTTTCATTAGAAGTGAAAGAGCATGTACCTACTTTGGGCTGCTCTTTATTTCTATAAACTGTATTTGTGGTTGTGCACCTTCTCTTTGTGAATGTAAACCAACATGTTTGTGAGCATCATGCCTGTGTTTCCCTACAAATAAAACTAATTTCTATGTAGTGAGGACTAAGAATGTCAGCGTAGAAATTTGAAACTATTGTACATCCATAAGTATCAACAAGGTATACTGGTTTCCTTCCTTCTGTAAGATCTCGCTTGACTACTAAGCTTTCTGAAGAATTAAAAGTATCACAGAAACAACTAGGAGATATCATCTCACCCCAGTAAGAATAGCAAAATTCAACAGAGCAGCAAACAACAAATGCTGGCGAGGTTGTGAAGAAACTGGAACCCTTAATTACTGTTGGTGGGAATATAAAATGCAGCCACTATGGAAGGCAGTACGGCACTTTCTCAAAAAGTTGCAAACAAAAAAAAACCATTTGACCCAGAAATTCCACTACTGGGAATATACCCTAAAGAAACCATAACTGCCACCCAAGCAAATATATGCACACCTGTTAACTGCTGCTTTGTTCACAACAGCAAAGAGCTGGAAACAACAAATGGATAGAGACGCTGTGGTATATTCACACAGTGGAATACTATGCATTGAAAAACAAGGAACTCATGAAATATTATACAAAATGGGTGACTCTGGAGGACATTATGTTGAGTGAAATATCTCTGTCACAAAAGGACAAATACTACATAGTGCCACCGTTGTAAAATGGGACTGACATCAGGATTGGGGAGAACCTAAGCAAAAAAGGAGATACATAATGTATACTGCATTGAAATAGATGAGAGAACTGTTTAAGAGGAATACATGCTTAGGTATTAATTTCATGACAAGAGTCCAGAATAAGCGTTGCATAGTAAAGTGGACTGGGGGGGGGGGGGGCATGTAACAATGAAAGAATTTTTTTTCTTTTCTTTTCAAAGAGAAAAGTGAACTAGGAGGTAGGGATGGGCAGGGAGGAAAATGTTCAACAATGTATGAATGGAAATCCAAAGTCTCTATAAACCTTCATTAAAATTTCAATTAAAAAAAGGAAAAAAGTGAATACCACAAAAAGGCAAACCCACTGCCATCAAGTCCCTTTCAAGTCTTAGCAAGTCTATATTACATTTCCAAGATTGTAAATCTCTATAGGAGACTATCCATCTTTGTCCTGATAAGCTAGTAGATCTGAATTATTTACCTTTCAGTTAGCATCCCAACAGGTTACAAACTATGCCATCAGGTATCCGAAAAATCATACACAAACTCATTGCTACTAAGTTGGAATCAATTCATAGCTGATCTTCTGGTGGGTTTCTGAATCATACAAGACAAGACTTCACATCTTTCTCTTGCAGAGTTATTAATGTATTCGAACCACCGGAGAGATGGAGCCTTTGGGTTCAGAGTACAACTCCCTATGAGCTAGGCCAACAGTGCTCCCTTAAAAACCATAAAAGGAAAACAAAGTAGAACTAAATACATACAGTAGCAAAGCAAAGGAGGTGAATCACAGCATAATGAATTTGGAATATGAGTGTTTTAGACATTTGTGGGAAAGGCATTATTTTTACTGCCTACCTTATAAAATTTAGTTACTAATATGTTTATTGCTGTTGTATGCCACTGAGTCAGAAATGACTCAAAGATGACCCTCCAGTGAGTTTTTAGAGATAGTAAATTACACGGCAGGAGACTGTCCATCTTTCTGAGAGGTCAATTCCAAAAACAGGCCTTTGGGATTATAGCTCATCTTTTTACCATTAGGGTACCAGAGCACCCTTTAATTACTTAATCTTGTACTGCTGAAAGTGACTTTCTTTCAGCAGTACTGTTGTTGTTGTTGTTATGTGCCTTCGAGTAGTTTCCGACTCATAGCGACCCTATGCACAACAGCCCTAAACCCTGCTCTATCCTGCGCCAACCGCACCGGCCTCTGACACACCCATCCCGATTACCCCAGTCACCGAATCAATCCATCTCATAGAGGGTCTTCCCCTCCTGCGCTGTCCCTCCACCCTCCCAAGCATGATGTCCCTCTCCAAGGACCCGTCCCTCCTGGAAACATGTCCAAAGTATGTCAGACGAAGCCCCAGAATCCTTGCCTCCAAGGAGTAGCTTGGTTTAATCCTCTCCAAGATGAATTTGTTTGTTTTCCTGGCAGTCCATGGTACATTCAGTACCCTTCTCCAGCACCACAGCTCAAAAGCATCCACTCTCCTTCTGTCCTCCCTAGTCACTGTCCAACTCTCTAATGCATAACAAGCGATTGCAAATACCATGGCCTGTATCAGGCGCACCTTAGTCTCCAGAGAGACACTGTTGCTCCTGAGTACCTTTGAGAGGTCCCTAACAGCAGACTTTACCATCAGCAGTACTAGATTAAATAATTAGAAGTATATTTTTTAAGTAAAATAGTAGCACTGAAGGAAATTATAAGAAAAGCCATAAATAAAATTAACTCACCACAAAAAAGCAAACATAACAAAGAAATCAGAACACCAAACCAAAACGAGTGCAGCACAAAACACTGCATCTAGAGGACATTATTCTAAGGAAAATATTGTGGTATAATACCACTATTATAAAATAACAGAGAAACGTTTACACAAAAATTAATTCTGGATCATTACCAGATTTAGGAAAGCAAAGAGAATAAAAACCAATAGATAAACTGGGCAACACACAATATACTGATGATACACTGTAATTAATTACATTAATCTACATTAATAAATATTATAAAAATGTGTATGAATGATGGAATGAAATTGTAATTACACCGTTATAAAACAAGATGTGTATGAATGACTGAATGATTTGTATTTTTTCCCAGAAACAAAAAATGTTATTAGAAAACTTCCTCTTTAAAAGCATCTACTAGACACTTCACCAAAGAGAGTCAGATGGCAAACACACACATGAAGAAATGTTCATAATCCTTAGCTATCAGAGAAATGCAAATAAAAACAACTGAGATAACGCCTCATCCAAGAAACAACAGCAAAGTTCAACAGTTCAGCCAACAATAAATGCTGGTGAGGTAGTGGAGAGACTGGAAGGAAGTTACTCACTGTTAGGGGGAATGTAAAATGGTACAGCCTCAATAGAAGGTGGTCTGGCGCTTTCCCAAAAGGTTGGAAACAGAAATATCATTTGACCTAGCAATTCCACTGAGAATAAAGAAACCAGAGCCAGGATGCAAACAGATGTATGCACACCCATGGTTCACTGCTGTGTTATTCACAATAGCAAAGAGATGAAAGCAACCCATTAGCAAATGAATGGATAGATAATAATGGTACAGTCACACAATGGATTATTACAGAGCACTGAAAAACAATGAACTCAAATGACTATAAGCTGAGTGAAATAGCTTAGTCACAATATGACAAACGCTACATAGGACAGATATGGGCAGGAGAACAGGAGAAGAGGGTACAGATAATGAACACTACATTATATCAGATAAAGGGAAGAATTGTCTGAAAGGAATATATGATTAGTCCTTATATGTCCAACGATCTGAAACAAGGGTGCACTGTAGGAGGTGGGTTTTGTGTGTGTGTGAAGCAAATGTGCATCAGTGGAAAAAAATCAGAACATTTTCAATGTTCAAAAAAGATTTAAGGCAACTGAATAAATACCGTAATAAAATTAGAATATACGGTATTATAAACATATCTACTTTATGTATTTTCAAATATTCTTGCTCTCTAGTTCTTAATAGCATGCGGTTGCAGGTGTTTTGAAAACAGAACAAATGTATTGCACAAAAATATAAAAATCTACTACAACCACTGGAAACTAGAACCGACTTACCAAAAAGACTTAATTCATGATGTTACCATTTTTCTGTATTAGTTAGACAAATATTAAAGACAATTCTGATTAGTCACATCATGATAGACAGTAAAGAGACTGAAATCATTAACAGCTTCAGTTTGCTTGGCTGCACAATCAACACTCTTGGTACCAGTAGTCAGGAAATTAAAAGACAAATTTTACTGGGGAAAGTCTGCTGTCAGAGCCATCTCTAGAGTATTGAGGAGCAATGATGTCAGTCTGGAGACCAAGGTGTGCCTGCTCCAGGCATGGTCTTTGTAATTATGTGGTATGCATCAGAAAGCTGGACAGTGACTATGGATGATAGAAGGAGACTGGATGCCTTTGAGGTGTGGTGCTAGAGAAGAATTATGAATATACCATGGACTGCTAAGAGAACTAACAGGTTCATCATGGAGAGAGTGAAACCAAACACGCTGCTCCTTGGAGGCAAGGATTGTGAGGCTTCAACTGACGTACTCTGGGCATGTTGCAAAGAGGAACTCATCCCTAGAGAGGGACACTGGAAGAGTGGAGAGACAGTGCAAGACAGGAAGACACTCGATGAGATGGACTGACTCTGACTGGGGTAATGGGGGTAGGTGTTGTCAGAAACAGTAAGGTTGGCTTAGGATAGACCAGGGTTAAGAGCTGTTGTACATAAGGCCATTATGAGTAGCAGGTGAAAGACAATCCATGCACATAAAAATATACTTACAAGAACAAACTTACAGGAAATATGTTAATGTTACATACTGTCAAATCAACTGAATCATAGCTACCCCATATACAACAGCTCTAAACCCTGTCCCATCCTCACAATCTCTTACATTTAAGCCTACTCTTGGAGTAATTGCGCCATCCTATTTTTTGAGGGTCTTCCTCTCCTTTACTCTATCTAACTCCTCAGGACATTCCCAAAGCATGTGAGACAATGTCTCAATATCTTTGCCTCTAAAAACACTCCAGAAGCACTACTCCCAAGACAGATTTGTTTACTCTTTTTGTAGTCTAGTCCACAGTATACTCAGTAATCTTTACAAGCACCACACATTCAAAGGAATCAATTATTCTTTGGTTTTCCGTACTCATGGCCCAATTTTCATGTAAATATGAAACAATTGAAAAAACTATGGTTGCCTGCATCTTAATCTTTAAAATTATACCCTTGCTCTCTGCAATTTAAAGAGATCACTGGCACCAGATCTGCCCACTTCAACACATCCTTTTGAGTTACTGGCTACTGCTATCATGGAAGCTGACTCTATATCTATGAAAAGACAAACCACTGACAATTTCCATCTTTACTCCATGAATTCTAATGTTGACCAGCTGTGAGGACTTTTGTTTTCTTGTTGATGGTGAGGTGTAATCCATACTGAAAGCTGAACTCTTTGATCATCTTTATCCAGATCTCAATCAATATAAGATACTTAATTTTTTTAGATTTTAAGAAAGCTGGCATAGCAGTGTCCTCCAACATCAAATATTCAGTTATGTTCAGTATGTATCGTGTTTGCTATTTTTTAAGAAAGCTAAATTATTAGTACACTTTAGAAAACGTTGAGCAAGTTTTTAGTATCTCTCTTTTTTTTTTTTTTTGCTTAGGTTAAAATTAATGTGAGGTAACCAGAGAATTTATTCTTCAGATTGAATTCAAAACTGTATGGTTAAGAAATCTTTTATTGTATATACCAGAAAGGATGCTAAAATATATTGCCAATATATTTTTGCCATTACAGAGTTGATGACATTATGTGGTGTCAAGCTGGAATAGACTCATAGCTGACACTCAAGTGTCAGTTATCAGAGGCTGTAAATGGCATAGAAATATACTGTCCCTTTCTCTCCCAGGGATGGTGTATGTGAACCACCTGCTTTTGAGTTGGCAGTACAACTAGTCACACTTTTACTTTTTTATCAGAAATTATTTACTTTATTTCTGATCAATTTTCAACTGGTACAGAAAAATAAGTTATTCTGACTTCTAACATTCTCTATTCAAATTAATGATCAGAGGAGTTTAAATATACTCACTTGATAAACTTCAACACAAATGAAATTCTGAGCTGATGCTTTTTAAAAAGGGATGGAAATTATTTTCCTTATAAATTATCTGTTTTATAGTATTTGGGATACTTATATATTATTGACCTTGTGTATTATTGATACTTGTATATTATATATTCATAACTGATCCTCCAAGGAGTTTTTAGAAGCTTTAGACTGCATGGGTAGAGACTGCCCATCTTTCTCCTATCGAGCAGATAGTGAATTTGAACTGCCTGCCTTTGGAGAGGGAGAGGTAGTCTCCTCTTGTGCCTACACAACAACAAGAAGAAGAATATAACAGCACTGGAAGAGATTCAGAAATAATCTTCATTATGCAGATTACAAAACTGCATGCTGAAAATGAAGAGGCCTTTAGACACTTGCTGCCGAAGATCAAAACCTACAGACTTCCATATGAAGTACATCTCAACATCAAGAAATCAAAAATTCTAAACACTGGACCAATTGGCAATATCATAATAGATGGAGAAAAGAATGAAATTGTCAACTATTTCATTTTACTGGGATCCACAATCAACATCCAGGGTACTAGTGGTAAAGAAAAATTGGTTGCAACAGGAATATCTGCTGTCAAGGACAACTTTAAAGCTCAAAAGAGCAATCACACCAGTTTAGTGACTAACGTGCACCTGATCGAAGAAACAGTTGCAATGAATTGTTATAGACTACATGGCACCCAACAACAGCTGTTTTGTTATGTGCTGTCAAGTCTCCTACAACTCATAGCAACCGTATGTACAAAAGCTCTGAAGCATGCCCTGTACTGAGCCAGTCTCACTGACTGTGAAACACCTACTCTCATTGCCCTAGTTACTGACTGTGTCAATCTCATCTGGAGTCTTCCTCCCTGTGCTGTCCCTGCACCCTTCTAAGCATAATATCCTTCTCCAAGGATCAGTCCTTCCTGGCCATGTACCCAAAGTATGTGAGACGGAGTTTCAAAATCCTTGCTTCCAAGGAGAAACTTGGTTTCAAGACAGACTTAATTTGATGTCTTGGCAGTTCAAAGACTTCTCCAGCACCACAACACAAAGGCATAGATTCTTCTTCCGTCACTGTCCAGCTCTCTGATACAAAGCAAGTAACTGCAAAGATTATGGTCTGGATCAGACACACCGTAGTCTCTAGACTAACATCGTTGCTTCTCAGTACTCTGGAGAAGTCACCAATAGCAGATTTTCCCAGAGCAATTTTTCCTTTGGTTTCCTGATTGCTAGTGGCATGTGGCCAGGAGGGAAGAGTAGGGTGTTAACTGTAAAGCCAAAAAAGCTGTAACTATTGACAACCTCAGTCTCTTCTCAATTGTTGTCAATTGGCCCAATGGTGAGAATCTTTTGTTTTCTTGATGTTGAGTTTCAATCCATATTGAAGACTACAGTCCTTGACCTTCTGTAGCAAGCACTTCAGGTCTTTGTCAATTTCAGGAAGCAAGGTTGTGTCATATATATATAATATAGGTTGTTGATGAGTCTTCCTTCAATTTTGATGCCACATTTCTCCTCATAAAGTCCAGCCTCCCAAATGATCTGGTCTGCATATAGACTGAAAAGTTATGGAGACAGGATGCATCCATGACACATTCCTTTCCAGATTTTCAACCAGCCATGCAGTGTTTCCGAACTCTGTTCTGAGGACTACTTCCTGATCTGAGTATAGACAAGTTTTGCAAGGTCTGGGATTCCCATTCCCCTCAAAGTTAGCCCCAATTTGTTGTAATCTAAACAGTCAAATGCCTGTGCATTGTCAACAAAACACTGATAGACATTTTTCTGGTACTCTTTGCTTTCTGCAAAGATCCATCTGACATTGGTGCTAATGTCTCTAGTTCCAGGAACTCTCCTAAACCCAGCTTGTATATCTGGTAGTTCTTTGCAGATTAACTGTTCCATTGGTTTTTGGATCATCTTCAGCAGGATTTTGCTTGCGTGATATTAGTAATATTGTTCAATAATTTCCACACTCTGTCACATCATCTTTTTTTCTGGAATGGAAATAAATATATATCTCTTCCAGTCAGCTGGCCAGGTAGTTGTCCTTCAGATTTCTTGGCACAACATGATGGGCACGTCCAGGGCAGCATCTGTTTGTTGAAATATGTCAATGGAATTCCATCAATTCCTGAGACCTTATTTTTTTGCCAAGTCCTTTAGAGCAGCCTCTTAAGCATATGCTGTTTCATGAAATTCTTCTTTTTGGTACAGTGACTCTGTATACTCTTTCCATTAGGTAATTCAAAAAAATTAACATTCTTGGCTGCTACAGTCTGGAAATTTGAGCCCAACATAAATGTCTACTTCTGGGGGGAAATGTCACTGAAAATCCTATGGAGCACAGTACCACCAACAAAAAGAAAATATATCATTTAGACTTGGTCTCCCTGAGATGAGAAATTCCTAGATTCAGGAAACAACTATAATACCAGAAATGGTGCACGATGAAGACAAACAATGGCAGAGAAACAGCAGCAGTAGTTGCAGAATGGGAAGATTCACCTAAAACAAAACCTTGGGCTTCCATGCCTTTCACGAACAAGATAGCTACGTTCTCTGGCAGTATCTGTTGGAGATGATGAGTTCTGTATTAATACTCCTTGAGGACAGAGATCTGAAAGCCAAGAGGAGGTATGTCTTAGGGCATGTGTGAGAAGAGGCTGCCCTGATCAAAGAACTGTTTTCTGAACCTTTCCTGATCCAGAATCTATCCTGTTTCTCTCCCTAATATTCCTCCTAATAGTATTGTTGGTGCATTCTAGGGGTGACAGTTGCAGTAGAAAAACAGAACTTGTGAAAAGGTTGGAGAAGGGAGACAAATCTGACCTCTGCCTCAAAGGACTCAACCTGGGCTAATGGTGAACATACACATTCATAAAGTTAGGGGAAATTAGATCCTTCCACATTTTATAACCACCCTACATATATTTCAGGCAAGTTGGTTAACCTTTCTTAATCTCAGTTTGCTCTTTAAAAAAATACAGGCATTTATATTTGCTTTGAGGCATTCTGAGATATACATGTAAAGGACACACAATAGGCTTTTGTAAAATGGCAGTTTAATTTGAGGGTTATTTGATGAGGGAAGAGGATCTAGTCAAGGGCTCTGATGGCACAGTAGTGAAGTGCTCGGTCGCTAATCAAAACATGGGTCAGCAGTTCAAATCCAGCAGCTGCTTTGCAGGAGAAAGACATGGCAGTTAGGTAACATCCTGATAGATGGAGAAAAGATAAAATGTCAACGATTTCACCTTGCTTGGATCCACAACCAGCCCTTCTGGCACCAGCAGCCAGGAAATCAGACATACTACCGAGGGAAAGTCTGATATTAAAACTTCTCCAAAGTGCTGAAGATCAATGATGTCAGTTTCAAGTTTAAGATGCACCAGATCCAAACCATACTTTTTTCAATTACTTGCTATGCAGTTGAAATTTTGACAAAGAACAAGAATGACATAAGAATCAATGCCTTTTGGTTGTGGTGTTAGGGAAGAGTGCAGAATATCCCATGTATTGTGAAAAGGACAGACAAGTCAATCTTGGGAAAGATGCAACCAGAAAGCTCCTTAGAGGCAAGGAAAATGATACATCATGACATATACTTTGGACCTGTTGTTAGGAGGGGCCAATTCTTGAAAAAGGGCATTCAGCTTGGAAAGGTAGAAGGTTCGTGAAGGCGAGGAAGACACTCAATGAGATGGACTGTTTAGGTGGTTTTTTTTAAGCTAAGCCTTTTTTTAAAAAATATAAACTTTTAAAAATTTTGTTATTTTTTTATTATTAATTTCAATGAACATTTACAGAGATTTTGTATTTCCATTCATTCACTGTTGCACTTTTCTCCCCGTCCACCTCACCCCGACCCCCAGTTTGTTCTTCTCTTGAAAAGCAAAAGAAAAACTCCTTCACTGGGACACAATCCCCCCACACTCCTCCACCCCCACCCCAGTATACTCCAGTCTGCAACCCTCATTCTGAACTCTTATGATAATCATAATGTCCTAAAATATATTACTTTTAAACTGTTCTCTCCCTCATCAGCTTCAATGTAGTATACATAATTTATCCAGTTTTTCTCAATCTTAACCCCACCCTGATGTCAGCCTCATTCTACAACAGTGGTACCATACAGTATTTGTCGAGATGGACTGTTTGACTTAGTGACTTAGTTTAGGTATGTTAGAGATATCTGGACAGGATGGAACAGGATAGACAAAGGTTCACATCCACTGTTCATAGGACTGCTATGGGTCATAGTGAACTCAATGGCACTTAACAACAATTGCCATTTGCCAAGCAGGACAGAGACATGAGGGCCAGGAAGAGGTCATGCCTCTCTGACAGTTCATATCTGCCATCAACTAAGAGTCAGAAAAATAGGTAATCTTCTGTCATCTGATTGAATAGTCTCAGAAACCGAAGAGAGGGTCAATTACAAGTCAGTTGCAACTCAAAAGCAATGAGAATGAGTGATTGACGGGGTCACAATAAGCTAGAGTTAACCTGATGGCAGTCAGTTTGGTTCCACATGAAATCTCTGCTTTCTCTAACAAAATTTTGCCCACCTAAAAAGTTACAATTTAATATCTAATATTTAGTTTGAAGATAAACAACACGTCATTTTTAGATGTTTCACTTACTGGAAATGATGTATAAAAATCTCAATACTGTAGCATGCAAAGCATTTTTTAAGATGCTTATCCTGACCCCTTCATTATAAGATAATACTTACTTAAAAATAGAAGGAATAGTTATTTTCAAAAAGCAACAAAGATCAATATCCAAAAATCAGGGTGATTCCTCTACAAAGACAACTCGGAGATAGAAACCAAGAAAGCATACCATTTACAATAGAGATCACAAACTGAGATACTTGGGAGTGAACCTAACTAGAGACACAAAAGACCTGTACAAAGAAATTTACAGAACTTTATCTGCAAGACACAATAAAAGATCTAAATGGAAAAATATTCCCAGTCCATGGAAAGGAAGACTCAATATTGCGAAAACAACAATCCTACCAAATGCAACCTACATGTTCAATGCAATCCCAACAGAGATACTGAATTCATTTTTGAAAGAGATTGAAAGGGACATTGTCAAGTTTATTTAGAGGCAAGAGATCCTGAATAAGCAAAATACTTCAGAGAAACAAAAATTAAGTGGGAGGCACTATTATTTCAGACAATAGTCTCATATCAAAAGTTTATAGAATCCTACAGGGCCTCCACAAGAAAAAGACTAGTTAACACAATTACAAAGTGGTCAAAAGACATGGGAAGACTTTTCACAAAGGAAGATGTTTCTTTGTTGGATGGCCAACACACACATAAAGAAATGCTCAAAATCACTGGCAAAAAGAGAGATGCAAATCAAAAAACCATCTCACTCCAGGAACAGTGGCAAAGTTTAACACAGCAAATAATAAATGTTGGAAAGAATGTGGCGAGATAGGAACTTTTATACATTGTTAATGGGATTGTAAAATAAAATGGTACAATCACTCTGGAAGGCAGTCTGGCATTTCCTCAGAAAGCTGAGCACAGAAATTCCTTATTACCCAGCTATTCCAATACTTGGAATATATCCCAAGAAAGTAACAACTGAGGCTCAAATGGAGTCTTATACATCAATGTCCACAGCAGCATTAATCACCATTGCAAGAACATGGAAACAGCCCAAATTTCCAACCATAATGAAATTGATTGAGAAAGTATATACATCCACACAGTTGAATACTAAGAAGTATGCAGGAGCAAGGATTTTGTAAATCACTATCTAACTTGGGAGGGACTGCCGGGCATTTTATTAAGTAAGCAAACTCAGTCCCATAAGGACAAATACTGTATAAGATCATTATTACAGAAATAGATAACTAGTAAAATGTGTGTGAGAATTTAAGGGGAGACAGCATAGGGGTGAGAATGGGGGAGGAGTAATCATAGGGTCTCAGTCTGATGGGTGGAGGGGTGGGTTAAGGAAGTAGGAAAGATTCAGTGTGAAAAACAATGTATATTTGTAAGTAAACCAATATAAAATAAAAAGTTAATTTTTTTTTAAAAAAAAGGAACATTCATATCAATTTTTCATTTCCAGTGAACATAGTACATTTCAAAGAGTAATGCTGTAATGGGAGAGTAAACAATCAAGAAATATATGAGTCTGGTCCTGTAGTAGGAGACTTTCAAATCCTATTGATCCATTCAACAAATTTTAACACTTGTACCAGCCAGTTCAAACTCATAAATTGCTCCATGGGGGAAAAGACAAGCATGATTCCATGAAGATTTACCACCTTGGAAAGTCTACAGAGCAGTTCTACTATCCTACTGGTTCACTCTGAATAGGAATTGATCCAAAAGCAATGGGTTTTGGTTTATGTACTAGGTTGCCATGTAAGTACTGATGATACACAGTCGTGCAACACATAACATCTATTCAGCAACATCTGACTGAATATAGGTCCATGGTCCCATAAAGTTACAACAGATTTGAAGAATCCCAATCTGAGAACACAATATGGCTAATGTAACAGTTTTCCTACATTTTCTACAAGAAACATGTATCTTTTATTTCTTGTATACAAAGCAAATGTACCACCAGGCATATGATGATACAATGTATAGATATTGTGTGTGTGTGTGTGTGTGTGTGTGTGTGTGTCCCATCTATAATCTATAACTATTTTTTAAAAAACAGTGTGTGTAAATCATCAATTTAGAGATATATTAATGTACTGTCTCTAAAAATTTACTGTATCACAGCATAAGTTTTGATATGCTCTGACTTACACACTGGCTTTCAAGAATATGCAATACATGTCTCTTGAGATCTGTAACATTATGTCTTATTTTCTTTAAAAAATGGAATGGGGGTGGGGAGTGAAGTGCAACACAACTCCCAAACAAAGAAAAACCACTGCTAGTGATATAGCAGTAAGAGGCAAACAGTAAGTTTGAAATTGAAAGGCAAAAATTTTATCAAGAAGATGGGAACCAGGATATATTATTGCTATCAACTTAGGTAGACATGCTGTTTATCGGGTCACTATGAGTGACAGTTAACTCAATGGCATGTCACAACAATAACACCATGTCCCACTTGGAAGTTCTGGTGGCATAGTCCTTCAGGAGTTGTGCTGCTCAAAGTTTTTAGCATTTGAACTCTGGAGATAAGCAATATCCTCCGGTGCAATTTATAGCCTCCAAAAGCCCACTGAAAGGTCAGCTCTAAGTCAGTTCCAACTCAACAGAAATGTGAGAATAAAATCCTCTAAGCTGTCAAAAGTTGCCAAATGCTTCAGAATGGAAGTTAAAAATTATCCATATTGAGCACATTTATTTTATCAAAGAAAATAAGGTTGAAAAATGTTAAAAGACAACAGACTATCAATTAAGATTTTGCCACCATGTTTATTTTTCTAAAAATAATTTACTTTCAAAGGTTTCTGGATATTCAACCACCCATAAAAATACACTCAATTAGAAAGTTCTCATGGCCTAGTGGCCAGAAGCTGCACTGCAATCCCAGAGGTAAGTGGTTCGAATCCACCAGATGCTCAGTTGGAGAAGGGAGGGCAATCGCCTCCTGAACCAATGAGATCCGATTTGATGATATGTGTATGTACACATACACACACAAATACACTCAATCATCTCACCTAACTTACTTTAAAACTCACTGCCATCAAGTAAATATAGACTTATAACAACCCTCTACTGGGTTTCTGAGGCTGTAAATATTTACAGTTGGGAAAAGCTCATCTTTATCCTTAGTAGTGGCTGGTAGAGTTGAACCACAAACCTCTCAAGTTAGCCCCGTAGGTTATACAATACACTAGTAAGGTTCTTTTGTTAATAAGTGCCCTCTTGGTTGGAAAAGTGGAAGGTTAGCGTAAAAGAGGAAGACCCCCAATAAGATAGACTGACACTGTGACTGCAGAAATGGGCTCATGTGTCAGAGAAGATGAGGATGGTACAGGCTAGGATGAGATTCAGGCTTGTTGTTCATAGGGTTACTATGAGTCATACTCAACTCACTGGCACCTAACAGCAGCAGCTACATGCCCAAAATATGTGAGATGAAGTTTCATCACCCTTGTAAAGAACACCTATTTTGAACAAATTTAATGGAAATTGATGTGAAATACTAGTAAACATACATTATCATGTCAAAATATAAATCTATAACATTAACATACAAAACACTGCAAGAATATCTATTTGAGTTTTATTGACTATGCAAAGGTATCTGTGTCAATCATAACAAACTATGGCTAACATTGAGAAGGATGGGAATTATACAAAGTTTACATCAAGAAGCTGTTGTTCAAACAGAGGAAGAGAATACCGAATAGTTTAAAATTAAGAAAACTGTCAGAGTTGTACCTTTTCTATACACACCTATTCAATCTGTATGCTGAACAAATCATTTGAGAAGCTGGACTCTGAATAATATGGCATCAGAAACTGAGAAGACTCATCAGTAACCTTCATTATGCAGGTAACATAACCACGCTGAAAGTGAGGACTTGAAGCACTTGCTGTACAAAATCAAACACTAACATCTTCAAGAAAGCCTGTATCTCAAAATCCAGAAGACAAAAATCCTTACCACTCGACCAATAAACATCATGAAGATTGAAACTGTTAACTATTTCAGGAACAACACTAGAAGTCCTAATCCACAACATAAACAGTCTTCCCAGTATCCTGGAAAAGCTACAACCAGGAGAAGATAACATAGATGAATG
>NW_006399797.1:17571552-17599594 GCF_000299155.1 Elephantulus edwardii | reverse complement strand
TCTATTATAAAAAAAAAAAGAAAGAAACTGTTAACTATTTCATCTTACTGGGATCAACTTGGGACCCTTGGAACTAGCAGAGAACAGCAGACATATTGCATTAGGAAAGTCAGCCATCAGAGACTTCTCAAAACTACTGAGGAGCAACGTCAGTTTGAAGACTAAAGTGTGCCTGACTCAGGCCATGGTCTTTTCAATCACTTACTATATATCTGAGAGCGGGATAATGAATAAAGATGACATGAATAATTGATGTCTTCGAGCTGAAGTGTTGGGAGAAAAAGTACTAAATGACTTTCAAAAGAACACTGGCAAAAGAACAAAACAGAAAAAAATTGGACTTCAAGAAAGTATGGCCAGGTTGTTCCTTGGAGGCAAGGCTGGAGAAGCTTTCTCTCACATACTTTGGGCCTGTTGCTGGGAGGGGCTATTCCTTGGAAAGAAACATAATGCTTGGTAAGGTCAGCAAAAGAGAGGAAGACACTGAACTAGATGGACTGAAACAGTGACTACAGCAACACATTCAAGTGTCTCAGAGAAGACAAGATGGTGCAAGATAGAACAGGGTTCAGATGTGTTGTCCATAGGGTTGCTGTTAGTCATACTTGGCTCCACAACACCTAACACCACCAACAAAACATTCTGTCAAAAGCAAAATAGGGTATTAATAATTTTATTTACAATACCTTCTACCTCTGCATACACTTCTTTAAGCAGCTTAAAAAGAGGCAAAACTCTAAGGATTCAAAGTAAAGAAACACAGCTGTTCTACTTTTTTCAATATGTTTCTTTTACCAATGGATTGGAAACTGACACATTAAGAGTCAAAGGTTACACTGCCATCATTTTAATGCATATTTATTAAGGCCCTGCCAAGTACTATACATATTTTATATAAGGTACTAAATATGTATATAAGGTAGAGAACTACTTCTCAGTGGTCCTGTGGTACAATGGGTTGATTGTTCAAAATGGCTTTCCTAGCCCAATGGCTTTGACTTTCATAATATGGCAGGTCAAACTATAGGAATGCAGTGACTAGCACTTTTTGGGAGCAAGCATGCAAGCAATGTATACAGGTTACTCATGAGAGGACTGCAGTCTTGCCTTCTTCAAATTCACTGCTGTCAAGTCAATTTCAACTGATAACAACCCTCCTTCCAGTTTACAAAGCTATAAATCCCAACAAGGGGAGACTGCTCATCTTTCTCCTGAGGACTAGTGGATGGATTTGAACTGCCAGGGAGATGGAAAGCCTTTAGGTTAGCCACACAATTCACTTCTGACTACACCACTAGAGCATGTTTAGAAGTGGAATTGCACTACTAGCAAAGAAGTGTAGAGTCCAACATACATTTATATTAACCAAAGATCCCTAGATGAGTCAGACTTAGGACCTAGATGAATGCCTGTGTAGCAAAGAACCAGAAACCAATGAGAAAGAGCTGAACTAAGGCTGTTGCCCCATGGAGGTAGAGCCTTTCATCCAAATAACGCTGAAGATGAGGGTAGGGGCAGTATAGATATGTCATAATTGCAAGACTAAAAGAACTTCATAGCACTAGCCTATAGTAAAGAGACTAAGGTCAGAGAGCCTCAAGAAGCTGTCCTAATTGAAGAATTATATACTGTTTCCAATCTCAATTGTAATGTGTTAACTTCCTTAACAGACCCAGTAATAGTGAATATGGCCTATGAGTTCTGTGTGGACATTTTAATTGGTCAGCAGACCCAGGAGCAGAGCAGTGAGAACCCTGAAAGGGATGGCTGGTGTTAAAATTAACAGAAATAAGAGTGAAGCATGTTTGACTTTGTAAGAATTGGTTGTGGTTCCATTATTTTTACAGGAGCTCACAGGCCAAAAGAAGCTGTAGTGAGAATTGGAGGTGAACAGCAATTCAAATAAAATGTGACCTGTTGTTGTTGTCGTCATTGTTTGAGTTGTCCATCACTCAAAGCAACATACACAATTTTTTAAAAAGGCAATACAGCAAGACTCTTGGGAATAAATAAGGTTTCATAAAGAATATGACACCATTCTTGGGCTTTGAGGACTAAGAAGTTTATCAAATAATTGAAAAATTGTAAGTAGGATATACACACTCACAAATAAAAATAAGTCCATGGAAAAGATACAGCAAAGAAAAATAAAGAAGTATATAAAGGGAGGTGGTAAATTTATATAAACTATCTAAACATATTTTTATTCTGACTCTGAGTACACACAAAATATTAATGTATAAAGAAATTTTCATTTTTCCTAGACAAGCCCCTTCTTTGCATTTCTACATGACACAAGCTAAAAACTTAAAAAATAAACAATGTAAATCACTATATTATTCTATAACACAGTATACTCCCAAAATAATATGGCTAGTAAAATACATCCATATCTCATAACACAAAATACTATACATTATTATTCCATTAGCAACACAACATGCCCCCAAAGTCTAACACATTTGTTATTTCAGAAAACAAGTTGTTAGAAAAATAAACTAGGAGTTCCATTTCTGGGTCATCCTGGAACAAATAAATAAATGAGTTTTATAGTATGACTTCTGATAGTAGCTAAGTTTTGAAAGAGAAATCAAAAGATGTCAAACAGAAAAAAAATAATTTCAAAATAGTATACTAAGGAAGGATTCACTGAACAAAACAAAAATTCTAAAACCTAAATTTCATTTCTCCTCCCATCCTTCAAGGAGACTTTCTACAACAAACACCAATTTAAGTCTTTCAAAAATACCAAGTAAAAACCCATAATGAATTTCTACTCCTTTAAGCATCTCAGTTAGAAATTATCCTTAATACAGAAAAACAATCAATCTCCTGTACTATTAACCAAAATTACTTAGTCACAGCACTAAATTCTTTGACAGTAATGAAAACAGTAATTGTATCAAAACATTATGGTGCAACTCAGATTAATCTGCCTCTGAAAACTTTCCTATTTGGTACTTCCTCTCTATTGCTTGTGTTAAAAATCCACTGGCAATTCAGGTAGCAAAACAAACATTTAGTAGCATCTTTTTTCTGACAATGTACCACTGTTTGCTAAATGTGATTGTAACAGAATGTGTTTTTAATAGTTAACATTTTTTAAGACACTTTGAAAAGCATGCTATTATTTGGGATCTCTGGTGGTCTAGTGGCAAGAAGCTGCGCTACACTCCTGAAGGTATGCTGTTCAAATCCACCAGATGCTCTGCTGGAGAAGGAGGGGCAATCTCCTGTGCCAGTTGGAACTGGTTCAATGGCACAAAACAAATAAAACTTTTTTTAAAAAAGTATGCTATTACTTAGCATTGCTTTTAAAGAGAAAACAAGTATAAATTATTTGTACTATTATCATATATACACAATGTATGAAGAAAATTAAACAAAAACTACCATCAAGTTGGCTCCCACTTCCAGTGACTTTTATCAGATTTTTAAGGCTTGAAATCTTTATAGGAGAAACTTTTCTAAATGTATACAATGTGCCACCAGCTACCCTTTCAACTTCATGCAACTTTTCAAAGTCGGCTATCAGCAATCTCTCCAAATTATTAAGGAGCAATCAAGTCAGTCTGAAGACTAAGGTGTGCCTGATTCAAGCCACAGTCTTTTCAATCACTTGCTATTCATGTAAGAGCTAGACAATGAATAAGGATGACAGAAGAATTACCGATGCTTTTGAATTGACGTGTAAGAGAATACTACTGAACATTCCTTCAAATAACAGAACAACAAATAAGACAGGTCCTGTAGAATGTGCAGCTAGAAAGTTCCTTTGGAGTCAAATATGGCAAAGCTTATTCTCACATATCTTGGCAATGTTTTCTAGGAAAGGCTATTCCTTGGAAAGGGACAGTGTGCTTAGAAACTCGAGAGTCAATGAAAGAAAAGACGACCCTGGACAAGATGGACTGACAATGACTGTAGCAACGCACTCAACTGTGTTACCAATGGTACCAATATAAGGATGGCACAGGCTAGGGCAGGATTCGTATCTGTTGTTCAAAGGGTAGCTAAGAGTTGTACTTCATGACATCAACACCACCATGACAAGCCACTGGTGGTCCTTTCAACTTCATGCACATTTTTAAAAATTTTATAAAGACCTTTCAAAATATAAGTACTTTTACTATCATGATCTATTGAAGAGGAAAAAAAACCCAGACCAGAAGCACTCCTCGTAAAATTGCTCAGAAATCTCAAGTAATTTTTTTTTAGCATAAATAATTTTCAGGCTACAATTAAGAGTACATGAGAGAAAAATGGGCAACCTTCTCTCATGGAATTGATTTACAGTCTGTGAAAACCTACTAGAGGATTAGCTGAGTTGGTTCTGACTAGATAGCACTTAATAACAATTATTAGTGTTAAAGTACCTCTGAAAAAAGCTAAAAGTATATGAAAGATTCAAGTTATAACAAAGAAATGAGTAATTTCTTATGAAGATATATTCATTTTATGTTATCTTCAACATGAGGCATTTTTCAACTGCAGAGGGTATAAATCACTCACATGTATTTTGCCCTCAATTTCCCACCACACAGGTTTACTTAGAAATGCAAATGTAACAGGAAAAAAAAAGTTTGCGGTATTTGTCACTTGGTTCAAGATACAATTTTCAATGCCCAAGGGTATCAAATTAGGTTAGGGACTCTCTAATGTATATTCAAAGTTTAAAAACAAGTGTTTTGAAAACAAATGTTTTTATTAACTTGTTATTGATATAGCATTAATTACGACAAAAAAAAAAAGTAAAATACAGTTTCTCACTTCCTGTCTAACACAACAGTGTTTACAGAAATGACTGTAAAGTCTTGGGGGAGGTGGGGAAGGAGAGAAAATTCCACCTTAAAAAAGAACAAAAATATTATAAAGAAGTATACAGTATACAGTCTTTTTTTACAAATGTATTTTGCTTCTTTTCCTTTAGCATCTAACAGTACAAAAGAACTACAATCTAGTTAAACCTACAAAGTGTGCTAATAATTTTGGTCTAGTAAGAAACACTTCAATGAAAGAGATCTTCATGTAGTAGACATTTAACCTTTCAGACCATTGTGGTTCTTTATCAGCTCTTCAAATCATGGATCAAGTTACCTTCCAAAATTACAAAAGGTGTGTGCTAAGTAACTCTGAAAGATAACTCCTATAGAATACACCATTCTCAAACAACATGAAACTAATATGAAAGTTGTACGCCCTCGAGTTGGAACGACTTATAATTGACCTTCTAGTCTGTTTTCAGTGGCAGTAAATTGCATGGGAAGATTGCTCAGCTTTGTACAGCTGGTGGATTTGAACGTGACTTTGAGCACCAGGCCATCAGAGCTCCCCATAATAGTATTTTAAAACGTCTATGCCACCCTTTTACTACATCATACTTTATCTTTTTTGCTTATGTTGTTTCAAAAGTTGCAAAAACGATTCCAGAACTCTAGAAATTTCTAGTACCAAGCACATTAAGCTATATATCCAACTCTGAACTCTCTTCTGAACAAATTTTAACTCAGTACTTAATGGCATTGAGATAAGCATCTAAGAGTTGGTACTAGCTACCTTACTTATTAGGCAACGCCTGTTGTTGTTATGGGCCATATGTCCAAATAATTAAAAATGAAGTTGGAGTTAAGAAAAGAAGAACGTTTGCTGCCCTTATTCTGGATGTTGACAAAGTGATGATGTCTTTCAGGACTGAGAAGAGGCCATTTAGGATCTATGGTGATACCCGTAGTTGGACTTTTGAGGTGGATATACGGTACGCATAGGGCCTGAAACAAATGCATGTTATAAAACCTAGTGTACACAGTCTTGAGCGAAAACTAAAATTAGCAATTGTTAATAATCAGTTTCCAAGAGTTATGAGGATTGCTCCTAGACAGTAACAGACTCAACCACTAAGAACTGGGGCCTCTAGCCACACTCATTCATTCCTTAGTGCAACTTTTAAGTTAGACACAAAACAGCTAAAGGTGGAGAAGCCTGGCGGAAGTAGAAATCTAGGTCTGACAAGTTCACAAACACAAGCATCTCGTGTTCCTCCGTGGCCGGAGAATCATTCCGATTCGATCTCTACGACACTACGGAACCTTCATGCTCTGGGTGCAGTGGCAAAGACATCACAAATGCACTTCTTCCCCATCCACCATCTACAGCCTTCGGTACTCTAAGGCCCGTTAGCTAGTCCAGTGCCTCCCGCCGCCCCTCTACCCCCCAGCCTTTTAAACACAGACAAACACACACAAGTTGCGGTGATGTATGAGTAGTAAGAGGCTGTTAAGGACCAGAGACCGCGGCAGCTGCTGAGAAAAGGCGGCACTGTCTAAAGCGGGCCAGGGATCCTCGGCCACCGCCGCTACCGCCTTCCCTTCTTCCCCAGGAAGCAGCGCGGCAGCGGCTCCTCTGCGCTGGCGGGAGCCGGGGGAAGCTGAGACTGGGGAAAGCTCGGCCACCCGCAGACGGGACCAGGCCTAAGCTCGGGAGCTGCCGCTGCAGCGGCCCGAGGAGAGCGACGCTTTACGTCCCGTCCACCCCCCCATACACACCCCCTCCCTCCACCGCCGCCACCCCCCTCCCCGCCCGCTCCGCTCTCCCTCTCTCGATTGGAGCCGAGACAAAAGCAAAGGGAAGCGGCGGGTCCTGGCGCTACCCGCGGACCCCGGACGCGACCGGATCAGCCCCGAGGCATTCCCCCGCCTTGCAGGGGCCCCGAATTCGCCGCCCCCGCCGCGCGCCCCGCAGCCAGACTTCCAAAAATTTGCCAAAAACTCACCGCATGAATTTTCTTGTCCCGCGGATCCAAGATGGCGACGTATCCACCGCGGAGGCTGCTGGGAGCAGGACCTTTACCCTCTGACCCCCGCCGTGACCCCCGTCGCTCCGGCTTGCCTCAAAGCGGCGGCGGAAGGTGGGAGCTGAGATTCCTGAATCGTTAGGGGAGGTTTCTTCGTCGCTCTCGGAAGAGGTTGGAAAGTGGAGCTTCACTACCCGATCGCCCCCACCGCAGCTTCCACTGTTGGATTCCGGGGGAGGCTATTCCGCGGCCGTTACAAAGAGCGGGGACCTTGGCGTCTGCTTACGCCCTCCTAGGGCCGGGTTGTTTGGATCTGGGCTCAGACTCTAGGCCGGAGGGGGACCGCAGGGTCCAGGGGCGGGGAATGGTGAGGTGGCGTCGTTCCGCCCTTCTCAGGGACGTGGAGCGTGTTTGTGTTTGTGTCCAACACTCCGCCCTCCCACGTCCGCCTCGGGCTGGGCCCCTGCTCCACTTCCAGTACCTGAAGCCAACCGAACCGCTGTCCCCCTATCCTCTGTCTGGCCCCGCAGCCTCCGGTGCCTGTGCACGCACTTCCAGGGACCGGCGGCACGTCGCCACCCTCACCTCCTGAGAAGTGAGTTCCCCTCGGACGAGGCCACCCTCAGTACTGTGTTTTTAAGCCTCCTGGGAGGGAGGGTCCGGAAAGTAGGTTTTGTAGAAGCGGGCTTTCGGCGGCTTGCACGAGCTCCGGGAGGTTTGCAGTGTGAGGAGGCTCTGCTCGTAACTCGCCGCTGCGGAAGCGACTCCAGCGCGGACAGCGAGCCCCAAGCTCCACGGAGACTCCACTGGCTGAGCCATCGCAAGGCCGTTCGTAATCGTGGTGGCTTTTCTGCGAAATATGTTTTTTGCAAAATAATTGCCACTCGAAGTGGAATTTGTTTTCTCCACCGTAATAAATCGCGTTCTTTCTTTGTATGTCGAAGAACTCTTCCTCATTCGTAATGATTCAACATTTGGGGGCTTCATAGCAGCCCTCTGTGTTTATAATGCTTAGCTGTAGAACGTGAGAATTGGTCTTCCTTTCTGTTTGATTACTGTAGTTTGCTAATAAATGTAAGCTTTTCTAAATTTAAAAAAAAAAAGTGTTTTCCTTCTTTGTTTCATAAAGTCGCTTTCTCCCGCCCCCCCCCCATCACTATAACCCAAGTCAGAATTTATCATTGAACAACAAAGAACATTTTACCCCTGCCTAGCAGGAAAAATAATCATACTGGGAAATAAAAAATGACTAGGTCGTGTTTCCAAAAGCAAGATGTTTTCCTGTGTCAGGAGTTATTGTGTGAATATATCTAAACTTCAGATGCACATATAGCCAATAGAAAATGGTTTTTTTCTTGGCTTTTATGTAATAAAATAGTTCATGTGTATTCATTTTTGTTTATTGCTTGGTTTTCACTTCAGGAAAATTCAAGGAGGACCAACATTTATTTGTTTACAGCCTTTTTTGTTTGTTTATAGCCTTCTTCCATCCCTTACCCCAACAGTCCCACCTGTCCTGCTTTCTCCTTTGATGCTCTATTAACACCTATAACAATAGCATTGTACTTTAAAAACGCTAAATAGATCTCTGGTTGCAGTAATATTTAACATCATTAACCGTTTTAATCTCACTATTAATAAGTTAAAATACAGTCATTTGGAGCTGTAGAATAAAAGTAGATCTGCTTACTTGTGTATTACAATTCTAATTTTTTATCTAATTTATAAATAGAATTTTCTTAAGCCTAAAAGATGAGCTCACTCTTCTCTACTTATCCCCAAAAGCCAAATTTTAGATGGGTTAACTATTGGGGAAAATTGGAGAATTTCCTCACAAAGGATCTGACAGGGTATTTTTTACCTTGAACACTTTGCTGAAAGAGAACAATTTCATAATGTTAAATATGTGGGAAGAAGTAGTGGGGAAAGTATTCTTTAACTATTCCCTTTTTTATTGAATATAAATTTACTTTAACCTTCGTTGAATAACAAGTTTTTAATTTTACTTTTAGGAGCCCTAGTGATGTGGTGGTTTAAGTGATCAGCTTCTAATACCCACCAATCACTCACGCTTTGGTACCAGAGTGTGGAACTCCTGTAAAGCCATGGAAACTGTGTAGTAGGGTCACTATAAGTTGAAATCTAATTGATATCGTTTGTTTTCATTAACCTGTAATCTGTTACAAATTTGAAAAGTTCATTTAATACAGAGAACAGTTCTAGGTATTAAGCATGTAAAAATTGGTCAAAGGCTTCTTTCTGGCTTCCTAATAAGTGCATTTTCTTAAGTTGTAAAATTCATCCAATACTTGAAGACAGCTCTGGATTAGTCAAAGGTTAATGTATTCCTCACTTTTCTGATAGAAAGTGGACGTCGTGGTAGTGGTGGTGGTTGCATCAGAACCAACTCATAACCCACCTTCCAGAGGGTTTTCAGAAGCAATTAATCATATGGGAGGAGATAGCTGATTCTTCTCGCATGTCTCATGGAGCAGCTGGTAGATTTGAATCACATGCTGTCAGGGTTACAGCACAGCTGCTTCCATTTTTAAATTGTTTCTTGCATTAACTATTTCATATTTATTGCAGATATTTAATTTATCCAGTTGGTAGATAGTTTTTAAAAGTCCATATACATTTTGTTTGTTTTCAAAATATGTGTTAGGTAAATTGCTTTCTGCCTTTTAGAGAAAACTGCTGACTTAGACTGAGGAGAGAAATGCCTTATTAATGCAACAATTATAGACAGATAGCTCTCATGTTTAAATAGGTACAGCAACAATAATGAAAATTTTTCAGTGACAAAGGACAAGCATCTCAAATTCTAATTTGTATAAAATAGAGCATTCCAATCTCCTTGATCATTATCTAAATTTCCTCCCCTAAATCTCCATAAGTAGTTAGACCATTCAGTCACTTAACCATAAAACTTAAAGGCTTCCCTGAATTGCTTTCATTCCCTCACATTCACCCGGTTCACCAGCTGGCACCATCAGGTCTGTCATCCTTATTTCAGCTACTTATTATCTCCAGTGCTTCCACCTTGTCCAAAATGTCAGGTTCTTTTACTGAGCCACTACAGTCTACACACTGCCTGCTTCATTTTGCTTCACATCCCTTCAGACCATTGTTTTTTGGTTTCTTAAAATTTTTTTTATTATTAATAATTTTAATGAAAATTGACAGAGACTTTGGATTTCCATTCATTCATTGTTTACTTTTCTCCGTGCCCACCCCTTCTCCCCAGTACACTCTTCTCTTTGAAAAGTAAAAGAAAAATTCTTTCATTGTTGTACAGTCCCTCCCAGGTCCACTCCACTATGCAGCCTTCGTTCTGGACTCCTGTCATGACAATAATGTATACTGCATTGAAACAGATGAGGGAGAAAACTGTTTAAAAGGGATATGTGATTGATTAGGTGTTATTGTCATGACAGGAGTCCAGAACGAAGTCTTCAGACCATTCTTAATATCAGTCAGTAATTGTTTTTAAAATTTCATTAAGTTATATCACCTCCTTGTTTAAAACCCTCCAATGGAACAAACAAGTCCATCCTAGAGAAGGTGTAACCAGGCTGCTCTTTGGAAGCAAGGATTTTGAAGCTCCATCTGACATACTTTGGGCATGTTACAAGGAGGGACCAGTCCTTGGAGAGGGATAGCACAAGAGAGGAAGGTCCTGAATGAGATGATTGATTCAGTGACTGGGGTTATGGGGGTAGATGTGTCAGAGATGATCAGACTGGCTCAGGTTAGAGCAGGGTTTAGAACTGTTGTGCATAGGATCACTATGAGTTGAAGCTGACTCGACGGCATTTAACAGCAGTGGCTTCACTGTGCATAGAGAAGAAAAATCCCAAATTCTTGCCTTGTTCTTTACAATTATGTAATCTGTCTCCTACCAACCTCATCTTATTTTACCTTTCCATTATCTCCATTTTTGCCATGTCCTATGTTACTTTTACTGTATAAAAAAGACTTGGTTGTCCCTAAAATTCTTCCATTACCCCCCCCCCATGGTGAATATCAACACATTTGTCCAGATAAAGGCTGTATTTTCCAGAATCATTTGGAGCTGTGTGATGATTCTGGCCAATGGGATGAATATAAGAGAAATGTTCTGTTGCTCTGTTACAGAAATTTTTCTTTTTTATCTGACAAAATACCAATTTTTGTCCTTTTTAAAATTGGTTGCATTTAGTCACTCATAAATTTCATTGTAAAATAGCAATTACAATTGTATAATGCCATTATTTATGATGTCCTTAGGAACACTGATCCCTTGCTCTGCTTGCACACCAGCCTCTTGGTCTGGGTATAGGTTTTGCATGAGCACAATAAAGTGTGCTGGGATTCCCATTATTCTCAGTATTAGCCATAATTTGTTATCCATGCAGTCAAATGCCTTTGCATAAACAATAAAGCACAAATATTCTTTTATTCTCTGCTTTCAGCCAGTATCCATCTAGCATTAGCAATGATATTCCTGGACTTTACTAAATCCAGCTTAGAACTGTCAAGTCTCTGTCCATGTATACAGGAACACTACATAGTTTAAGAAAAGTGTATGTCAGGATTGTATCCTTTCTCCATACCTATCCAATCTATGCTGAGCCAAGTTACTTGTGAAGCTGGACTTGAAGAATGTGGCATCAGGATTGGATGAAGACTCATCAATAATCGGACAGTTGAGACAACATTGTTTACTGCAAGTGAGGAGGAGCTGAGTACTATGGTAGAAGATCAAAGACTATAGCCTTCAATATGGATTGTATCTCAACATCTAGAAAACAACAATTTTCACTACTGGACTGATAGGCAACATGATAGATGGAGAAAAAATTGAAATTTAGTGACTGCACCTTACTTAGTCACAATCAATACAGTTGTTACCAGCTGTCAGGAAATTACGAAATAGATTGCACTGGGAAAGTCTGCCTTCAGGGACTTCTCCAGATTACTAAGGAGCAATGATGTCAGTTTGGGGACTAAAAGTGCACCTGCCTATGTTGGGTTTTGGGGTTTTTTTGGGGTGTTTTTTGTTTTGTTTTTTTGTCACTTGCTATCCCTCTGAGAGCTGAACAGATGAATACAGATGATGGAAAAATTGACAGTAATGTGGGAGAAGAATATCCCATGAACTGCTATAAAAACAGGTACATCTTGGGGAAGATGCGGCTGCGGTGCTCCTTGGAGGCAAATATGGAAAAACTTCGTCTCACATACTTAGGTCATGTTGCTGTTGTTGTTATGTGCCGTCAAGTCACGTGCGATTCATAAAGACCCTATGTACAACAGCCCTAAATTCTGCTCTGTCCTATGCCAATCGCACTGTCTCTGACACTCCCATCCCGATTATCTCAGTCACTGAATCAATACACCTCGTAGAGGACCTTCCCCTCCTGCGCTGTCCCTCCACCCTACCAAGCATGATGTCTCTCTCCAAGGACTGGTCCCTCTTTAAAACATGTCCAAGGTAGGTTAGATGAAGCCTCAGACTCCTTGCCTCCAAGGAGTCACCCGGTTTAACCCTTTCCAGGACAAATCTGTTTGTTTTCCTAGCAGTCCATAGTATTCTCAATACTCTTCTCCAGCCTCACAGCTCAAAGGCATCAATTCTTCTATCCTCCTTGGTCATTGTCCAACTCTGATGCATAACAAGTGATTGCGAAGACCATGGCCTGTATCAGACGCACCTTAGTCTCCGGAGAGACACCATTGCTCTTCAGTACTTTGGAGAGGTCCCTAACAGCAGACTTTCCCATGGCAATAATTTCCTGGCTGCTGGTGCCAAGACTGTTGACTGTGGAGCCAAGCAAGCTAAAGCTGTGTACAATCTCTTCACCATCCATCCTGATGCTGCCAATTGGTCCAGTGGTAAGAATCTTTGTCTTCTTGCCATTGAGCCTCAATCCATATGTCTGTCTGTGTTTCATTGACTATGCAAAAGTCATGTTGCTAGGAGAGGCTATTCTTTGGAGAGGGGCATCATGCTTAGAATAGTAGAGGGAGGGCAAAGGAGAGTAAGATCTTCAACCACATGGATTAACAAAGTAACTGCAGCACTGGACTCAAGTGTCTGGAATCATGAGGATGGCATGGGTGTGGCAGAACAGGATTCAGGTCTGTCTTTTGTAGGGTTCCTATGAATTGAACTTGACAGCACCTAACAAGTGAGCTCCAGTGGCTTAGTGATAAGGAGTCACACTGCATACAGTTTAAATCCACCAACTATTTCGCAGGATAAGGATAGACACTCACCCATGTGATTTACTGCTTCAAAACCCGTTGGACGGTCAGCTGTAAATTGGTTTAGACTCCCCAGCACACAACAACATTGAAACTTAGCTAGACTCTCCCTTCATCTTACCCATCTATATGGTAATCTCTGCTCTCTCCACACTTGTCCCTACCTGTCACCCCCTCACAGTTGTCCCTTTTTTTCTTTCTCCCTCTCCTCCATCATTAAGTTCCAGATTGTTAATTGCAATGCACATATTGTCTGATCATCCAATCATGTCAGGTTGATCTTCCCGCCCCCTAATCCATTACAGTATTCATTGTCTATCCATTCTATCCCAATTCCTCCTTCAACCATCCTGCTTTTATACTTGTAGCCTTATATAATGGGTTTTTTTTTCCTTTGAGAAATGAGTTCTTTCACTGAGCATAATGTACTCTGGGCTCGTCCATGTTGTGTAGAGTTTCAAAAGTTCTTCATTGTTTTTCAGTGCTGTGAAGTATTCTATCTTGTGAATGCATCACAGTTTCTCCATTTGTTTGTTGAAGGGCACTTGGGCTGCTTCCATCTCCTTGCTATTGTGAATAATGCAATACACATGTATCTGTTCATGTCACAGCACTGATTTCTTTATAGTATATTCTCAGTAGTGAAACAGCTGAATCAAAGGTATTTCTATTTTCACCTTTATGAAGAAATGCCAGACTGCCTTCCAGCTATACCATTTTACATTGTATTTTCAGTGAATCATTCATATATGCTTTGTTTTATAACTTTAATTAAAATGGATTCGTATATTTAAGTGCAATGTCTAATCAAATTTTTTATTGTGTGTTGCCTTTCCCTTAGTATTTAAGAATGTTAGACATTCTTAAAAACTAATGTCCATCTACAATCCTTTGCTGCCTTTTGTCTTCCCTGTAAAATAGATGTGATGACCCAGAATACCCATTCACTCACTGTTGTAGTCAAGTTGAAACCAACTCAGCTGACCCTCCATTGGGTTTCTGAGAGTAAATCACACAGGAGATTATCCGTCTTTCTCCTGTGGATTTGAGCTACTTAAGAGGCACAACCCTTGAGTTAGTGGCACAACTTCCTTCCTATCTAACATGTGAAACAACAGTTTAATATCTGCACCATATGCAAATTCTTCTCTTCTAGAAAAGGCAAAACTTTACAGTGGATCCTTTAAAACTTTAACCTGGATCCTTGAGGACTTTCTAGATTGGAGGACCATAGTAACCCTCTGCTGCTTACTTCCAGATTTTGATGTGAGAAAATACCTTATTAAGGTCACTGTTTAGGTCTTTTGTTCACAGCAAAACCTACCTTTAATTGATCTGTGATCTCAGGACCTTTGTACTTGCTTATTCTTAATCTTTCAGGTCTATCATAATGTTGACTGGTGGTCCTGTATTGAGGACAATAGTCTTCTTGATAGGAAGATTTAATCCATATTGAAGGATGTAGTCCTTGATTTTTCTGCAGCACGCACTTCAGATTCTCTTCACATTGAGCAAGCAAAGTTGTGTCCTCTGCATAATGTAGATTCTGCTAAGTCTTCCTCTGATCCTGATGCCGCATTCCTCTTTACAGAGTCTGGCTTCATGAATTATTTGCTCAGCATGCAAATGTAGAGCAATAATAGTATGGGGAAAGGATACAATACTGACATATACCCTTCCTGATTTTAAACTATGCAGTGTTCCCATGCTTGGTTCAAACAACAACTTCTTGATGTGGGTATAAGTTCCATAATTTACACAATTAAATGTTCTGGGATTTCCATTCTTCTTGATGTTAGCCATGATCCACACAGTCAGATGTCTCTGTATAGTCAAGAAAACACAAACATTTTCTGATATTCTCTGCTTTCAGCCAGGATCCAATGGTATCCTAGGTGGCACAGCCTTTTCTAAAGCCATCTTGAACTTCTGGTAGTTTCTGTCAGTGTACTGTTCTAGCGATTTTTAATGATCTTCAACAATTATTTTTTTCATGCATGAGATATTAATGATATTGTTTGATAATTTCCACATTGTGTTGAATCACATTTCTTGGGAATGGGAACAAAAACAGATCTTATCCAGTAGACACTGATAATTGTGGTTGAATAAATGAGCTAGTGAATGAATGAACTATTGAAAGAAGAAAATATAGATCATTAAAATGAAATACAGGTTTTTTCATGTAAACATCTTAAAATATTTCTTTCTAGAAAAAGCTCATAAAAAAACCCTAGCTAGTAAGTAGCTGGTAAACAGTTCTGAACTAATGGAGTACTCTGAGCCTCCAACCTTTTAAAAATGGAAATACATGCTCTTTACCTTGAGTGCCTGTGCTGTTAATAGTAATCTAAAGAGTCTTTAAAAAATTTGGTGAGGTGCAATCCCAGAGTTCCAGGGTTCATATCTACCAGATGCTCTGCTGGAGAAGGAGGGGCAATCTCCTCCTGTACTAGTAAATCTGACTCACGGTGACCCCTGGTGTTTCCAATGCTGTAAAAGTTTGAGAGAGGCTATCTGTCTCTCTCCTGCTGGGTAGGCTGGTAGATTCAAACCGCTGGCCATTGGGGTTAACAATGTGACTGACACTTTACATCACGAGGACTCCTAATATCCTAAGTATAAACTTCTACTAAATAGGGATCTGATTTCTGATGTTACCTACTGGGCTTCATTTAAAGTACATGTTGTTGTTGTTGTTGTTAGGTGATGCTGAATCAAATATGACCCATAGTGACTCTAGAAATCACAGGTCTGAACCCTCTCCTATCCTGTGCCTGAACCCTAACCTATTCTCATACTAACTGACATAATAGAACCCATTGCAACTGTCACTGTGTCAATCTACCTGGTTAAGGGTCGTCCTCTCTGCCGACCCTCTACTTTTCTGAATACCGTACCTCTCCTGAGGAATAATCCCTCCAAGCAATATGCCCAAAGTATGTGAGGTGAAAGCCTCATTGTCCTTCTCTCCAAAGAGCACTCTGGCTGTTCTCTTGGCCCTCTATGGGGTGTTCAGCACTCTTGAACACCACAGCTCAAAAACATCAATAATTCTACCATGCATACTATATTCATCTTTATTCATATTATACTTTGGATGATAATGTGAAAGTTTAATAGCAAACCTGACTTATGAGTAACATACATGTTACACTCTAAGTCTTCAGGCATTATTTTAATACGTAACTTCTTGATAGTACTGGTAAGAATGCTGGAAAATGGGGCTGTTTATTTTCTTGAGAGTGTAAATGGCAGCATGTTTCAATGTAGTATGTACCTGACAATCCAAATGTTCGAAATACAGCCTTGATCATGTGCATTTGACTTGTTAGTTTTCTAGCAAGTATCATAAAGAAAAAAGAATATTCAGCAGTATGATTGTAAGTGTTCATTACTTCATTCCTTATTAAGAAATTAGTTAAATAAGCTGTTATTGTTATTGTTGTTGTTATGTACCATTGAGTCAACTATAACATATAGTGACACAACACACAATAGCTCTGAACCCTTCTCTGTCAGCCAATCTCACTGTCTCTGACACACCTAGCCTCATTACCCCAGTTACTTTGTCAATCCATTTCATCTAGTGTCTTTGCCTCTTGCACTGCTCCTTGACCACACCAAGCATGATATCATTTCCCAAAGACTGGTCCATCCTGACTGTATACCCATTTTATGTGAGATGGAGTCTCAAAATCCTTGCCTCCAACAGGCAGCCTGGTTTCACCCTCTCCAGGACAAACCTGTTAGTTTTCGTAGCAGTCCTTGGTATATTCAACACTCTTCTCCAACACCACAACTGAAAGGCATTAATTCTTTTTCTGTCACCCTTAGTTATTGTCCAGTTCCCTGATGCATAGCAAGTAATTGCAAAGACCATGGCCTAGATCAGGCACACCTTAGTCTCTAGACTGACATCCTTGTTCTTCAGCACTCGAGAGATCCCTGGCAGCTGATTTTCCTCATGCAATCATCTTTTGATTTCCTGATTGTTGATGCCAAGAGTGTTTATTGTGGAACTGAGCAAGGTGAAATTGTTAACAATCTCAATCTCTTCTCTATCTCTCATGATGCTGCCAGTTGGCCGAATGGTGAGAATTTTCATCCTTGACTCTACAGCAAATGCTTTAGTCTCTTCTCTGTTTCAGCAAATAAGGTTGTGTCATCTGCATAAAACAGGTTGTTGATGAGTCTTCTTCCAATCCTATTGCCACATTCCTCTTCATAAAGTCCAGCCTCTCCGATAATCTGTTCTGCATACAGACTGAAAAGGTATGGAGACAGAACACATCCCTGAAACACCTTTGCTCTGATTTTGAACCATGCAGTTTCATTGCTCTGTTCTGACGACTGCCTCTTGGTCCAAGTATAGGTTTCACTTGAACACAATCAGGTGTTCTGGGATTCCCATTCTTCTCAAGGATAGAATTTACTTATTTATGTGCAGTCAAATGCCTTTGCATAGTCAATGACACATAGACATTCCTCTGGTACTCTCTGCTTTCTACCAAGATCCATCTGACATTGGCAATGATATCCCTAGTGCCACAACTTCTTCTAAACCCAGCATTTTTCTAAACCCAGTATTTTTGGTAATTCTGTTGATGTACTCTTGAATAATAGTAGATTTTGCCTAACTTCAGCAAGATTTTGCTGACATGTGGTATCAGTGATGTTGTTATTGTTGTTATATACTGAACCTGCTCTATCCTGTGCATATCTTACTGTCTCTGATACCATTACGCCCATTACTCCAGTCACTAAATCAATCCATCTCATCCAGGGTCTTCATCTCCTGTGCTGTCTCTCCACCCTCCCAAGCATGATGTCCCTCTCCAAGGACTGGTCCCAACTTGCAACATGTCCAAAGTATGTAAGATGAAGCCTCAGAATCCATGCCTCCAAGGAGCAGCCTGGTTTAACTCTCTTCTGGATGAATCTGTTCGTTTTCTTAGCAGTCCATGGTATATTCAATACTCTTCTCCAACACTACAGTTCAAAGGTATCAAGTCTCTTTCTATCATCCCTAGTCATTGTCCAGCTCTCTGATGCATAGCAAATGATTGCAAAGACCATGGCCTGTATCAGGCACACCTTAGTTTGCAGACTGACATCATTACTCTTCAGTACTCTAGAGAGGTCTCCAGGTCTGGACAGAAGACTTTCTCAATGCAACATGTCTTTTCATTTCCTGGTTGCTAGTGCCAAGAGTGTTGTTTGTGGAGCCAGGCGAACTAAAGCTATTTATAATTTCAATCTCTTCACCATCCATCACGATGCTGCCAATCGGCTCAGTGGTGAGTCTTTGTTTTCTTGATATTGAGCTTCAATCCTGTTCGATAATTTCCATTCTTTTGGATAACTTTTTTTGGGGAATGGAAATAAATACAGATCTCTTCCAGTCAGTTGGCAAGGTGGTTGTCCTACATTGCATAAAATGGAACAGTAGTAGCCCATTAAAAATTCTGTGGAGGAATATCTTGTTAAATGCAAAGCAACATTTACTTTTTCAAGATATTTATGTCTCCCCCCAGAATTCTATCAGGACATACAAAATGACAGGGATCTGAAAAGACAGAGTAATAATGGGTATAGTCCAACAGTGATTAATTTTATAAAACATAATACATGGGAATGATTATACAAAACACAATTTGAGTAAAGAACAGTGTTGAACACAATGTGTACAAATTTTGAAAGCAAACAAATATAACATAAAAAAGAGTGGGAAAGGTCTATTCACACAATGGAATACTGTGCTGCATTGAAAAACAAGGAACTCATGAAATATTCAAAATCGATGACCTTGGAGGACATTATGCTGAGTGAAGTATCTAAGTCACAAAAGGACAAATAACTGCATAGTGCCACTGTAGTAAAATGGGACTGACATAGGGGATACGGGAGAGACTGAGAAAGATGGGATAAACTATGCATACTGCATTGAAACAGATGAGGGAGAGAACTGTTTAAAAGGGATATATGATTAGGTATTATTGTCATGACATGAGTTCAGAAAGAAAGTTGCATAGTAGAGTGGACTTGGGAGGGAGGGATTGTATAACAATGAGAGAATTTTACTTTTCAAAGAGAAGAATGAACTGGAGGGGAGGGGTGGGCAGGGAGAAAAGTGCAACAAAGAATGAAATTTTTTTTTTTAAAGTGTATACCACTGTTAAAAAAAAAGACTGGAAAGAAAGGTATAATTCAACTTTACAGAGTAACTTAATTTTTTATTTCATGGTTTTAAATGTATTCTAATAGTTTTTAATTCTTTGAGAATAAAAATGTTTTACACTTATTACATCTTACCTTTTTGCCTTTAAAGCACGACGTTTCTGAGAAATAGCACTAATACCCAATTGCCCAAACCTTTCAGAATCTTTTTTTTTCTTCTCTACATCCTATATCTAATCAAATTTTACTTTCTAAATATGTCTAAAATATATTCTTTTCTTTATACCCTCATAACTAGGGTTCTCCATACAGGTAAGGATGGTGAAACTTCACCTCACATACTCTGGGCATGTTATCAGGAAGAGCTAATCCTTGGGAACAAACTGATCCTGGGAAAGGTAGAGGGTCAAAGAAAGAGAGGAAGACTCAACAGGATGGATTGACAGTGACTGACAATGACATTGAACGTCAGAGATGGTGCGGATGGTGCAGGAAAGAGCAAGGTTTGGAGTATGAATTTTCTACATTAAATGTAGCCTTTCACTCATCCTCTAAACTACAGCTGATTGATATTTCAGCAGTGCATTATTTAGAATGCTGCTCTGCATAAAATATTTTAAATTAGCTCATCACCAACAGGATGAAAGTCCAAACTCCAAAGGCCTTTTCTGGTGGAGCATCTTCCTATATATCTGCATCCTCAGACACTGCTTGTAGTTATACCTAATACTATGCACTGTTTTATGCTTCTTGCCTTTGCAATTTTCCATTGTCTACCTTGAATGACTTATTCTCTGCTCAAAATGTCTTCAGTTTCTTCATTCTTACATGATGGTTTTCAAAATTCTTTGGTAGTTCACTACATTACATCAATCTTATTCATCTCCCTTTGAGTGTAGGTTGAACTTGGTGTCTTTGTATCTACTGAAGGAGGCTTGGCACAGTGGTTAAGCACTATAATGCGTACCAAAACCAACTGCTCAATAGGAGAAAGATGTGGCCATCTGCTTTGGTAAAGACTGCAGCTGTGGAAACCCTGTGAGCTAGTGCTATATCCATAGAGTCACTGTAAGTCTTAATCAACTGGATGGCATTTGAGATTTGGAATCAGGAGTTTCTAATGAATGGAATATATATTGTGACAGTGTGATCCTAACACTAGGGTCATTCCAGAAACTGGACTATATGAAGAATGGTTGAAGGAGCACTCATCAGCAACTTGCATTATGCACTTGCTTGTTGACAATGAAGAGAACTTGAAGCACTTCTGATGAAGATCAAAGCCTTCAATATGGGTTACATCGCAGCATTAAAAAAAAAACCAAAACCAAAAAAAACACCAAACAACACAACCCCTAATCCTCACCACTGGATCCATAGACAACATCATGATAGAAGGTGAAAAGATTGAGGTTCTCATTGATTTCATTTTACTTGTATTGACAATTAACACCCACGGTTACAGCAGTTAAATCAAATGACACGTTACATTGGAGAAGCTGGAGTGGGGATTCATCTGGTTTATTGTTGTTGTTGTTGTTGTTGAACCCACTCATAGCTGACCTGCTAGTGGGTTTTCAGAGGCAATAAACTGCATGAGAGAGGTTGCCCATCTTTCTTCCTCAGAGCAGCTGGTTGGTTCAACTGTGTTCTTTTAGGCTGACAATGCAACTGCTTCCCACTAAGCTATCAGAGCTCCTTAATAATAATAACAACTACATAAAACACCACATCACTCGGGTCCCATATAAAAGCCTTCTGTATCCACTTAGTGAAACCTCTTTACTTTCCAATCTCTTTAAGAAATTACTTTCCTTAAGTCTTCACTGACCGCCTTTCTAAAAAGAGTACCCTTCTCATTCCCCTGTGACACAATAGTCCTTATTTTACCTCATCGTCTTTCATAGTTTTTAATTACCCTTTCATATTTTGTTGAACACTTGCTTATTTCCTATGTTGTCCATGAAAAGAGGAATCTTACCTGCCTTCATTAATGTTCCATTTTCCTATGCTTGAATCAGCCCCTGGCACATAGTATTTGTCAGTATGAATTCACTGAGAGTTTGCATGAATGGCCAATTCTCTCTCTCCAGTTATAAAGTTAAGGAGCATTTACTTGAATTATATTAATCCCTCCTATTTTTTAAAAGAAAGTTCTTAATGTGTCATAGCATACTGAAATAGCTTAAAAGTTTGTGTAGATATGTGTTAGGCAGTATTTAACTGAATACTAGTGAAATTCAGTATATTCATCAGGAAGATAAAATGTTATGTCTTAAGTATTTACATACACTCTTTGTTCTTATTTGGGATGTATGTGAAAAATAAAATTAAGTTTACTGAATCAGAAGTAAAGACACTAATTTTAAATTTTTATTGTAAAATTTAGGGCCAATTCCAAAAGGAGAGAAGATGAAAATATCAAGATAGAATTACATGGCTGCATTAATTAATTAGAATTAATGGGTGGCAAGTGAAAAAAAGGGAGCAGGACTTTACATTTACAAAAAAAAAAACATTCTGTAAAGAGTTCTGTTTAACTAGTCTGTTCTTTTGGGGTCCCAGAAGCTTTCCAAGAACTGTCAATTATTAATTCACCTATCAACTACCTGCAAGGATGCTTTAGGGAGTTTTGGTGTCCTGGTGGTAAGAAGATGCTGTCAGCTCAGAAGAATGTGGTTAAATCCACCAGTTGCTGGGTGGAAGGAAATGCGAATTCTCCTTTCCTGTGTTTTACCACCTCTAAATACCTGCTAGAGGGTGACCTATGAGTCAGTTCCAACTCATTGGTACTTAAAAAGGACGTTTAAATCTCAGACCTTTTATAAAATTCTCATGTTGCATGCATACACACCCAATTGATGAAGAATGATTAAAACATATTTAAACATAACAACTTAAAAACATGTCTATCCAATTTACTACAATGTTTCAACCTTTCGAAAGTATAAACAAGAAAACTCTTTTATTTGTTGGATAATTACCCTCAGCCATATAGGGTTGTTGTTATTGATGTAATTGTTGTACCACTGAGTCGGAGCCGACCCATAGCTGACCCTCTAGTGGGTTTTTAAAAGCAGTAAAATGCATGAGAAGAAATTGTCTATCCATTTCCTGTGGAGCAGGCTAGTGGATTCGAGCTATATATATCTTTGATGGCAACATAACTTCTTACTATTAGGCCACCAGAGCTCTCTTTTATTCACTGAGTGGTAGCTTTTTTTAACAAATCTTTGATTTTCAATTGCTTAGTCAGGGCAGTGATAACCCAGAATTAAAAAATCAATTTTGTTTTACTTTACTAATCTTGAGCTTAATTTAAAAGTTATAGCTTACCTTCAAGTATCCCTGGTTGCTCAGTGGTCAAACATATGATTATGAACCAAAAGGTCTGTAGTTTAAATCCACTAGCGGCTCCTCAAGAGAAAGATGTGGCAGTTTACTTTCACCCTGTAAACTCTATGAGAAAACTCTATCTGCAGATTTCTGTGAAAATATATATATATATATATATATATATTCTTTGACACTGTAAGATCTCAGCATTATCTATTTACCTGATGGTAGTCATCTCATTTCATTTTACCAGACCTGCTAAATTCCTTTTGGTTGCAGAAGTCCTTCCTGCTGTGGTCACCTTTCATTGATAAAATGACTAAACCTGTCTAAATTCTTCCATTCACACTATCCCTGGGAGACTCCTTATTCTTGTTACACTAAATAAGGGGCCTAGAGGTTACTTCCCTGCTGTTCTGGACTCTCTCAGTTTATCATCTCATTCAAATTCCCTTTACCCAACTCAGCTAGCTCCAGAAATCAGTAAGTCCTCTGCCAAATAAATGTCCAAGAGGAAAAATACGCCTCCTTTTGCTGTTACTATTGTTAGTTGCTGTCGAGTGAACTGTGACTTAAAGTGACCCTGTGAACAGCGGATCTGAGCCTTGCCCTGTCCTGCACCATCCTCATGGGCTCCAGCATTGTCAAGCCCATTGTGGTGGTCACTGTGTCAATCTATTTCGTGGAGGGTCTTCTTCTCTTTTGCTGAGTCTCCACCTTTCACAGGAGTATATATCTCTCCAAGGACTGATTCCTCCTTAAAACATTCCCAAAGTAAAAGAGATGACATTTCACCATCCTTTTCGTAAGGAGTGCTCTGGGGGCATGTCCTCCAAGACAGATTTTTTGTTGGTAGTCCATGTTCAATATTCCTCTCCAGCACAATTCAAAGGCATTAATTGTTACCTCTTTCATCCTTCTTCATTGTCCAACGTTTAGATATATGTTGTTTTTGTTATGTGTCACCAAGTCACCTGCAACTCATAGCAATCCTATGTACAATAGCTCTGAGGCCTGCTCTATTCTGAGTTAGTCTCACTGACTCCGACACACCTACCCCCATTATCCTAGTCGCTGTGTCAATCCATTTCATCTGGGGTCTTCCTCTCCTGTGCTGTTCCTCTACCCTTCCGAGTATAATGTCTTTCTCCAAGGACCGGTCGGTCTCTCCTGGCCATGTATCCAAAGTATGTAAGATGGAGCTTCAAAATCCCAGCCTCCAAGTAGAGGCTTGTTTTCACCCTCTCCAAAAAAGACCCTTTTGTTTTCTTGGTGGTCCATGTTATGTTTAAGGTACAACATGGTGAGCATGTCCAGGGATGGCTTGCATCAGACACACCTTAGTCTTGAAACTGACCATTGCTTTTTAGCACTTTAGAGAGGTCTTTGACAGCAGATTTCCCCAAAGCAACATGTTTTGGTGTCTTGACTGTTACTACCATAGCTGTTTGTGGGTCCAAATACATTAAAATAATTATTAATTCAGTCTGTTCTCCATCTGTCATGATGTTTCTCATTGGCCCGGAGATGAGGATAAGCAGGACTGGCCTTCCACTTGTAAAATAGCATGCTTTTAAAAAGGCCCTTTGAATAATGGAAGAGCATTATTGGACTTACTATCAGACATTGAGAGCCTCAGACTGGAAGGCACTTAGAATGAGCCTGGGGCAGAGCTTCTTCCTCAAAATAGTTGAATTGTTAGGTCATTAAGTCAAATATTACTTAGCAACCCTATAAAAAATGGATCTGATCCCTGTCCTATCCAGTGCCACCATGAACATCTGAGACATACTGGAGCCCATTGCTGTAATTAATGTGCCAGTCTATCTCCTTCAAGGTCTTCCTCTATTTTGTTGACTGTCCACCTTTCCACTATTTTTTTCTTCATTTTGATTGACTTCCAGTCTAGATTCTACCTCTAATACTGTAACTATCCATGCTCCTCAGCTGTTCATAGGGCTTTTTTTCTAATTAAGAAGTAGATAGACAATCCTGTTTCCTAGTCTGTCTTAATCTGGAGTTCTACTAAAACCTATCCTCTATGAGTGACCCTTGGGGCATTTGACATCCTGATGGCATAGCTTTCAACATCACAGCAACCCACAAGTTACCTCAGTACAGCAAACTGACATGGCCACGAGGTAACAATCCTTGGAGAAGGACATCATGTGTGGAAGGGTGGAGGGACAGTACAGGAAAGGAAGACATGGGTGAGATGGATTGACACAATGACTGGGGTAATAGGGACAGATGTGTCAGAGATAGGTTGGCTCAGGATAGGGCAAGGTTCGAAGCTGTTGTTCATAGAGTTACTATGAGTTGGGGTTGACTCAATGACACATGTTGTTGTTGTTTTGTTAAGTGCGGTTGAGTCGCAGGTGACTCATAGCGACCCTATGAAGGAGAGTCCTCAACGCTTGGGTGCCTTTCATCCTCTCTCCAGGTTCATAGGGTTTCCGGAGGCAAGCTATTATGGAAGTGGATGCCACTCCTTCTTCCAAGCTTGTTTTAATCAGGGAGCTCCACCCCACTCTCTGATGACATATAGCAACATCAAAAACACTTATTTGCTATGGAATCCCCTTTTCTCCCAACAGAATTCTTACCTGATTGAACCAGTGAATTGGGGAACCCAGTGCTTCCTTTCTATACCCTCTGTCCTTTCATAGTTTCCATAACTTTTGTTTCAATAAGCATCTATATCATATTCATGCATGTTTTTCAACTTAAAGAAATAGAATAAATGTGTCTATTACTGGTTCCTCAAAATAGGGGTTTAGTGGTTTTATAGTAATTACTTTTTATTCCTTATAATTTTTTAATTGTTATAGTCATGAAAGGTTACAGAAAAGTTGAATTTTAATTCTTTCATTGTTGCACTTTTTCCTCGCTAGCCTCACCAGTTCACTTTTAAAAAGTGATTCATTGTTGCATAATTTCCTCCCTCCCCAGCTCCCACCTTCCCCAGTCCACTTTGCTATGCACCTCTTATTTTGGACTGTTGTCATACAAATAATGCCTAATCATATAGTGCTTTTAAACAGTTCTTTCCTTCATCTATTTCAATGCAGTGTTCATTATTTATCCCCTCTTTTCTCAGTTTCCCCCTAGCACCCTTGCAGTCCTGTTTTATAACAGTGGTGTTGTGCAGTATTTGTCCTTTTGTGACTGAGCTATTTCACTCAGCATAATAAAATTCTTTGGCTTTCAGTAGGAAAAACTTAGTTTTAGAGATGTTGTTATGTGCCACTATGGCTCTCTTATGCTGATCTTCCTCTTTTCTAAGCATGATGTCCTTCTCCAAAAAGTGGTCCCTCCTAATAACATGTCCAAAGTATGTAAGACAAAGTTTCACAGTCCCTACTTCCAAGGAGCACTCTGACTTCACTTCTTCAGGACAGACCTGTTTGTTCTCTTGGCAGTCCATGAAATAAATACTCAGTACTCTTCTCCAATACCGCAACTAAAAGGCATCAGTTCTTCTGTGTTGTCCTTAGTTATTGCCCAACTTTCAAATACATAGCAAGCAATTGAGAAGAACAGGAGTTGGCTCAGGCACACTTTAAGCTAAAATTATTGCTCTTTAATACTCTGGAGATGTCCCTAATAGAAGATTTTCCCTATGCAACTTGTCTTTTGATTTCTTGATTGCTTTACCAATGATATTGATTGTGGATTCAAGCAAGATGAAATCATTAACAACTTCAGTCTCTTCCATCTATCATGGCTTATTGACCTGGTAGTGAGGACTTTTTATTTTCTTGATGATGAGATGTGATCAAGGCTGTAGTCCTTGATCATTTGCAGCAAGCAAGTTTGTAAATTCTTTGCAAGAAAGTGGAATGACTCAGTGGCTGAAACAGTGGACCCAGGCACAGCAGTGATTGTGAGGATGTGCAGAACAGGCAGCATTTTGTTCTATGAATTTATGGCACATAAGGACAACTCTCCTCTATTGTTCATAGGGGGTTTGGGCATGTTGCGAGGAGAGGATATTCCCTGGAGAGGGATATTATGCTTGGAAGCGTGGAGGGCCAGTAAAAGAGAGGAAGGCCCTCAATGAGATGGATTGACAGAGTTAGTGCACCAGCAGGTTTTAGTGTGTCAGGAAGTGTGAGGATGACACAGGATAGGACATGGTTCGGATCTGTTGTTCATTTAGGGTTGCTATGGGTTGTATTCAACTCGAACAGCACTTGACAAAAATAGTAACAACTACTATTCTTTATTTTTATACTAATCCTATATTTTATGGTTTAGTCTTGCACCGTGCTGTTAAATATATCAACAAGTTAAAGAGCTGAATTGAAGATTTCAAAGGGCTGCTCAGAAGACAAGGCAAAATATTATAATGAAATGTGCAAGGATTGGGAGTCAGAAAATAAAAAGGGCCGAAGCCACTCAGCATTTCTTAAGCTAAAAGAACTAAAAATTAAATTCAGGCCATGCGTTGCAATGCTTAACGATGCTATGGGCAAGATATTGGATGATTCAGGAAGCATTAAAAGCAGATAGTAAGAGTATACAGAGTCATTATACCAAAAAGAATTAGTTCACACAGAAGAATTTCAAGAAACAACATATGATCAAGAGGCAATGGTGATGAAGGAGGAAATGCAGGCTGCTCTGAAGGACTTGGTTAAAAAAAATAAAGCTCCAGGAATTGATGGGATACCAGTTGATGTATTTCAGTAAACAGATGTGGCCCTGCATTCGCTCACCAAGTTGTGCCAAGAAATCTGGAAGACAACTACTTCACCAACTGACTGGAAGAGAGCCATATTTATTCCCATTCCAAAAAAAAAGGTGACCGACAGAGTGTGGAAATTATTGAACAATATCACTAATATCATACACTAGCAAAATCCTGCTCAAGATTATCCAGAAGACTTGAATAGTACATTGACAGAGAACTAACTACAAGAAATGCAGGCTGGGTTTAGAAGAGGTCATGGCAGTAGGGACATTATTGCCAATGTCAGCTGGATCTTGGTAGAAAGCAGAGAGTACCAGAAGAATGTCTATCTGTGTTTCATTGACTATGCAAAGGATTTGACTGTGTGAATCACAATAAATTGTGGCTAGGCTTGAAAAAAATGGGAATCTCAGAGCACTTGATCGTTCTTATACAAAACCTATACTTGGACAAAGAAACAGTTCTCAAAACAGAGCAAAGAAACAGTGCATAGTTCAAAATCAGTAAAGGAGTACATCAGGGATGCATCCTGTCCCCATACCTTTTCAATCTGTATGCAGAAGAGGTCATTTGGGAAATAGGGCTTTATGAGGAGGAGTGTGGCATCAGGATTGGAGGAAGACTCATCAATAACCTACAATATGTATATGATACAACCTTGCTTGCTAAAACTGAGGAGGACCTGAAGCACTTACTGCAGAAGGTCAAGGACTGTAGTCTGTGATATGGATTGAAGGTCAACATCAAGAAGACAAAGATCAAGAAACATAAACAAAAAATAAATAAATAAA
>NW_006399797.1:17545533-17571112 GCF_000299155.1 Elephantulus edwardii | reverse complement strand
AGTCTTGAACATACCATGGACTGCCAAAAAAACAAGTAGGTCTGTCTTAGAGACGGCGAAACCAAGTCTCTCCTTGGAGGCTAGGATTTTGACGCTTAGCCTCACTTACTTTGGGCACGTGGCCCGGAAAGATTGCTCCTTGGAGAAGGACATCATGCTCGGAAGGGTGAACAGACAGAGTAGGAGGGGGCGACCCTGGATGAGACGGATATAGTAGCTGAGGCAATGAGAGTTGGTGTGCTGGAGTTAGTGAGATTAGCTCAGGACTGGGAAGGGTTCAGAGCTGCTGTACATAGGGCCGCAGCTGCCGTACATAGGGCCGCTATACATCGCAGGTGACTCAGTGGCACATAACAACAATAACATATTATGACATATTTGGAAGCAGGAGTGGCATCCACTTCCTAAAGAACATGCTTCCAGAAACTCTATGAACTTTGATAAATGCCAATAGTTGTAGAGGGGCTGCAGGCCTTTTGTTCATAGGATTGCTATGAGTCATGCTCGACTTGAAGGCAAACAACAACAGTGGCAGTTTCGGAGTTTATAAGTGATTTATCAACTGTCTCTGTGTTTGACATTCAACTGTTTTATGCCACTCATATAGGCTCTGTAAAAGTTATGGTGGCAAAAAGAACAAAAAGAAAATAAGAAGTTCTGGTGGCATAATCTGTAGGAAGCTGCTCCGCTAACTCAACGGCCACACCTCTCTGCAGATCTAGAATCCACCAATGTGTCCATGAGATAAAAATTAGCAATCTCCTCCTAGATGATAGACAGTGTTGAAAAAACTATTGGAAGGTCAGCTATGAGTTGGCTTAACTCAACAGCAGTGAGTAAGTGAGTGAGTCATTGTGCAGTGAACAAGGCTATTGAAGGAGTTCTGGTGATGCAATGGTTAAATAATGGGTTGCTAAAGAAAAACCTTGGTGGTCTAATGGCAAGAAGCTGTGCTGCAGTCCTAAAAGCACATGGTTCCAGACCACCAGCTGCTCAGCACAAGAGAAGGATGGGCACTCTCCTCCGCTGAGAATACTGCCTCTGAAAAGGCTCTGGTGGGTCAGCTATGGGTCAGTTCCAACTCTATGGTACACAACAACAACAAGAAGCAAAGAAAAGCTTAGCATTTCAAACCCATAATCCAGAAGAAAGAATCTAGTGTCATACTTTGTTAAAAATTACAGACTAAAATATCCTACAGGGAAATTCTCCTTTGTTCTATAGGGTCACTGTAAGTTAGAACTGACTCCAGGGTGAACAACACAACAACAATATGTAGGCCATCTTTGTGAAAAGTTAATCCTTAAAAATTGTAGTGGTCTACACCCTAGTGGGAGCTGCTCAGCTAAACCAAAGTGGCACCTCGCTGGCAGATCAAATTCACCAGCTCCTTGAGAAAGAAACATTGGCAATCTCCTCCCATGTGATTTACATCCTCTGAAAACCCACTGGAGAGTTAGCTAGGAGTTGGTTCTGACTTAATGGCAATGAGAGAGGAGCGTTATTTTATCATTAAAAAATGTATAAAAGATTTTGAGATACTATTTCTCCAGGCCTGCTTGCACAAAGAATGTGACAGATGTAGCAATTTTCACACTCAAACACTGCATGGTTCAAAATTGGGAAGGGTCCTATCTCCATATTTTTTCAACCTATAAGCAGAACAGATCATCTGGCAGGCTGGCTCTCTGAGGATGAGTGGGGCATCAGGGTGGGAGGAAGACTCATCAATAATGTGTATTATGCTGATGACACAATCCTGCTTTCTGACACTTGCGGCAGAAGGTCAAGGGCTGCAGCCTTAAATATGGCTTGAAGCTCAACATCAAGAAAACAAAGAATCTCACAATTGGATCAATTCGCAGCACCCTGATAGATGGAGAAGAGATTCAGGTTGTTAACAGTTACAGCTTGTTGGCTCCAAAATCAACACTCTTGATATCAGCAGTCAGGAAATAAAAATGCAAATTGCACTTGGAAAATGTGTTTTCAGGGAACTATCCAGAGAACTGAAGAGCAATGATGTCAGTTTGGAGACTAAGGTGATAGTCTTCACAGGCCATAGGCTTCACAATTACTTGCTATGCATGAGAAAGCTGGACAATGACTAGGGATGATAGAAGGAGATTTGATGTCTTTGAGCTGTGGTGTTGAAGAATAGTATTGAATATACCATGGACTGCTAGGACAACAAACAGGTTAGACCTAGAGAGGGTGAAACTAGGCTGCTTCTTGGAGGTAAGGATTCTGAAGCTCCATCTGACATACTTTGGAAATGTTGCAAGGAGGGACCAATCCTTGGAGAGGGACATCATGCTTGGGAGGGTGGAGGGACAGTGCAAGAGGGGAAGGTTCTTGATGAGATCTATTGATTCAGTGACTGATGTAATGGGGGTAGGTGTTTCAGAGACAAAAAGGTTGGCTCAGGATAGAGCAGGGTTCAAGGCTGTTGTACAAGGGTCACTACTCGATGGCACATAACAACAATATAGTGTTTTATTTACCTACAGCATTTGCCCCCATTCTAGGCATTACTTTTAGAACACCTCAGCTGATTTTGACTACAGATTCTAACTACTTCATATAAAGTTGAATGTGTTTAAGATTTAAGTTGAGAATTATGGGAAATGTTTAGCAATTATTTTCTTGTAAACAGTGTGTTTAAAAAACAATAAGCTTTTTAAATGCTTTTAGTAATTATGAAAGGGCTGTCATCACAGAAACTGAAAAATAGTACCAAATAAAACATATTCATATTTTAAAATATTTTTTTAAAAAAATAGATGAAGAAAGAAAGTTAGGCTATCTTCTCCCTTGAGATTTAGAAGTCCTGAAAACCTGCTTGAGGATCAGGTATAAATCACTTCTGACTTAATGTCCCATAACAACAACAACAACAAAAATATATTGTCATGAAGTATATGGGTAGTGGGAGGTTGAGGAACAACATAATAGCAACATTCCTTGGAATAGGGATTTCTCAAATTCCATTCTACTTACAAATAAGAATTTAAAGCTCACATTAAGGTTTGTTGTTTGTTTGGTTTGGTTTGGTTTTTTTACTGTTGCACATTTTCCTCCCGCTCTCACCCCAGTTTGTTTTTTTCTTTAGGAAAAAAGTTCTTTCATAGTTATACAGCCCCCCAGACCAGTTTACTATGCAGCTTTTATCACTACTCTTGTCACACCAATAATACTTAATCATATATTCCTTTTATACAGTTCTCTCTCTTGTCTGTTTCAATGCCGTGTACATTATTTATCCCCTTTTCTTAGTTTTCCCCAAGTCCCCTGTCAGTCTCGTTTTTAGCAGTGAAATTATACAGTATTTGTCTTTTTGTGATTGAGATATTTCACTCAGCATAATGTCCTCCATGGTCACCCATTTTGTATATTTCATGAGTTTTTTGTTTTCCAGTGCTGCATAATAGTCCATTGTGTGAATATACCATAGCTTCTTTATCCATTCATTTGTTGATGGGCACCTGGGTTGTTTCCAACTCTTCACTATTGTGAACAACACAGCAATAAACATGGGTGTGCATATATCTGCTTGGGTGGCAGTTCTGGCTTCTTAAGGGTATATTGCCAGTAGTAGAATTGCTGGCTCAAATGGTATTTCTATTTCCAACTTTTTGAGAAAGCACCATACTGCCTTCCATAGTGCTTGCACCATTTTATACTCCCACCAACAATGAGTAAGGGTTCCAGTTTCTCCACAACTTTGCCAGCATTTGTTGTTTGCTGCTCTGTTGAATTTTGCTATTACTGGGGTGAGATGATATCTCATAGTTGTTTTGATTTGCATCTATCTTAGAGCTAGGGATTTTGAACATTTATTCATGTGTTTGTTCACCATCTGAATGTCTTGTTTGGTGACGTGTCTGTTCATATCCTGTGTCCATCTTGCAATTGGATTGTTTACTTTTATCTTGTTGTGGTGCTCGAGTACTCTATAAATTCTAGATAAAAGTCCTTTGTCAGACATGTCATTACCAAATATTTTTTTCCCAGTCTGTGGCTTCCCTTTTTACCCTGTTGGAAGAGGTTTTTGGATGTGTGTAGGAATTTGATTCTTAGAAAGTCTCATTCATCTGTTTTATCCTCTCCTGTTGTAAGTAAAGTTCACATTAGGTTTTAAGTGCGTCAAAGTTCAGGAGTTACTGCTGTCCTTTGTAAAGAAAAAAAAAAGCTTGGAGAAATCAAGTGATTCTCTTTCAGAATAATTTTACTATTAAGCCTAACTACTTAAAATATTTCTGATTTAAGTAGCTGGGTCTCTATGCTTTGATAACTTGTGTAGTACCTTATTTTTTCTATGACTTATGCCTTTTTATTGTTATCATTCCATCTTTCCTCCACTTTCTCTGAAACTGCAGAAAAGAAAATATGTTCCAGGGACCTAGATCTAAAACAAAACAGATATGAGCATCAAATATAAGCCAGTTAGTTTTCCTAAGGTTGTATTAGCTAGAACTGAATTTAGTATCTATGGAGCTTGGGGCATAATGGTTAAATGCTAGACTGTTAACCTAACAGTTAACATCAGTTAGAACCCAACCCCCTCTCCTCTGGAGAAGGATCAAGCAATCTGATCCTGTCAAGATTACCACCTAGGAAACAATTACATAAGGTTGCTATGAGTTGAATAGAACAACGGAACACTGTGGTTTAAAATCAGAAAGTGTGCCTTAGGAGTGTATCCTTTCTCTGTATCTCTTCAATCTGTGTGCTGAGTAAATAGTTCAAGAAGTTAGACTATGCTACGCTATTTTATTTAAGATAGCTCATGGTCTTTATACATAATCTTAGTCTCTGTATTTAATCTTCTAAAAGTTTAGCTATTTCTATTGTAAAAAGAACATTTTAGTCAATCAGCATAGAAGTCTTTAGAGTATGATACTGAATGGTATTACATAGGTTTCATACCTATGAAACTAGCCTTCTATATTGTTGTTGTTGTTATGCGCCGAGTCACCTGTGACCCTCAGTTATCCTATGAATAACAGCTATGAAGCCTGCCCTGTCCTGAGCCAGTCTCACTACTCCAAGACACATACCCCCATCTCTCCAGTTACTGTGTCAACCTATCTCATCCAGGGTCTTCCTCTGCTGCACTGTCCCTCCATCCTTTCAAGCATAATGTCCTTATCCAAGGATTGGCCCCTCCCAGTCACATGCCCAAAGTGGTGTTTGAGATGGAACTTCAAAATCCCAGCCTCCAAGGAGAATCTTGTTTCACCCTCTTCAAGACAGACCTATTTGTTTTCTTGGTGGTCCATAGTATGTTCAAGACTCTTCTCCAGCACTATAACAAAAAGGCATTAATTCTTCTAGTGTCATACTTAGTCATTGTAAACTCTCTGATGCATAGCAAGTAATTGCAAAGACCATGGCCTGGATTAGGCACACCTTAGTCTCTAGACTGACAACGTTGCTTTTCATTACTCTGGAGAAGTCCCTAACAGCAGATTTTCCCAGTGCAATTTGTCTTTTGATTTCCTGACTGCTGGCACCAAGAGTGATGATTGTGCTGCTGAGCAAGCTATAATTGCTAACAAGCTCAATCTCTTCTCCATCTATCATGATGCTGCCAATTTGGTACATTGCTGAGAATCTTAGTTTACTTGATATTGAGCTCCAATTTATATTGAAGACTATAGTGCTTGACCTTCTGAGGCAAGCATTTCAGGTCCTCCTTACTTTCAGCAAACAAGGCCATGTCATTTGCATACTGTAGATTGTTGATGAATCTTCCTTTAATCCTGATGTCACATTCCTCCTCATAAAGCCCAATCTCCTAAATTATTTGTTTTGCATACAGATTGTTAAGGAATGGATACAGGACGCATCCCTGATGCACTCATGATTTTGAATGATGAAGTGTTTCCTTTCTCTTTTCTGATGACTGCTTCATCGTCCAAGTATAGACTGCATAAGCACAGCCAAGTGTTCTGATAGTCTCCTCAAGGTTAATCACAATTTGAACAATTTATTTAAAAACCCTAGAAGCTAGCGATCATGAAGATAAAACCAACTTGTAATCTTAAGTAGATAAGAGCTCTTTAAATACCAGTCCTTAGTAAGGTTTTAATTTGGATAACTATTTGCTATTATAATTGTATTCTTGGGAGAGTGGAGGGACAGCGCAGGAGAGGAAGGCCCTCTATGAGGTGGATTGATTCAGTGACTGGGATAATTGGGATGGGTGTGTCAGAGACAGTGCAATTGGCACAGGACAGAGCGGAGTTTAGGGCTGTTGTATATAGGGTCGCTATGAGTCGCAAGCGACTCGACGGCACATAACAACAACAACAACAACAATTATAATTGTAAAATGTTATTAGTGTAGTTTATCATTGTCCAAACTTAAATGTGTATTAGAAAGTTCAGAGACATTATTAAACTATAATTCTTTATTAATATTAATCATTATCTGTAAAGTCAGAATTTGTAATGAGAAAAATTTAGGATAGACTGTGTAGCCTTTATTTTTGTGTCAGTTTATCAAAGGATAAAATTGTAATATATAGTCTTTGATCTTACTTCCTATGAGTGAATTTCATCAAATTGAATGAATCATAGTTTTAGTAAAGCATTAGTTTGGCCTCATTAATAATAATAAAAATATGCTTTAATGGAGGAACTCTAATGTTATTCTGACTGACTGGCTCATTAGCTTGTTCATTAATAATCATTAGTCAAATTCTAATGAGAAAAGACACATCTTACATTTATCAGACAAGCATATGACATTAGAACTCAAAAAGCATAGCACTTAAATTTCAATGTGCTTAATCAAGTTTGTTTAGTTTACATATTCTTATAATGTGGAAAGTAGAATTTGAACAAGAACTTTTCAATTTAATCTATCACAATGACAGAGGAGTAATCCTTCTTTTCTTAAAAAACTAACCGTTATAAAAACAATTACTTGATTTTTGAAAACACCACCCACAAAAATGCCTGGGTTAGCCTTTGAATTTGCTGTCTGATTAAATTAGTAGATGAAATTAATAAATAGACATTATGCTTCTCAACATGACTAGTCTTTGTAACATAAATGAATAGCTACATAAATGTAAATTTGAACACTCCTGAATTGCTCCCTTGGATTTTGTCATTTATTCTTGACCTTGAGAAATTGGATCACTGAGTGAAATCTCTCCTCATGCTCCCCTCTAGCAATCTACTATGTGCCAGATGGAGATAGCACAGTTAACAAAACAGACCAAATCCCTGCTTTGTGGAGCTTAAATTCTAGGAGATTGAAGAGAGAGAGGCAGGCAATAGGCAAAACATACAGAAGTCAAATTTTAATTTGTTGGATGTGATTAAGTACAGGAGACAAAGATTAAAGTGAGAAAGGTATATAGATAAAACAGAGCAGAAAACGGGCCAGAAAGAGGAAATTGTCGTATTAAATATGATGGAAAGGCAATTCTCTCAAAAAAAATTACTAACGAGAAATATAGACAAGGAAATATGGACAATGAACTATTGAGTGTCTGAGGGAAGAACATTGAGATAGAGAGAGTCTCAATGCAACTGTCCTAGGCTCAATATAAAAGCCATTCAGTTGGAAGGGAATGAAGGAGTGGGAATATGATAGGAAATAAGACAGGAGACGTAATTAGGTGAGAGTGGAGAGTGGGTAAAGTGAATAACCTTTTCTTAAGTGAAAGAATCTCAATCATGTAGGTCACTGAAGCAGTGTCCTTAGTGCTACTATCACCCAGTGCTGTAATTTATAGTGTCACCTCGCCCATGAATCTCTTCCTACTAGAACACACAGAATTCTTTAAAATGTTTATAATAATAATATTTATAATGTTGTTACTTTTAATCAGAGTAATGTTAAACAATTGTGAATCACCTAAATAGATTCTTTTTTAGATTATATCACTACTAACAATAAAACTTGACTTATAAAATCTTTCTACATTGAATGGCATTATTAACTAAACAGAAATCTTTTTTTTCTTTTCATTTTCTCTCTTCCTTTAATTATATCTTCATTCTAAAAAATCTATTGGTAAAAGTTTACAAATCCTACATGCCATAATACTGTAATTAAAACAGGAGAAAACTGACACATTTACTATTAAAAAACCAGCAGCAACCAAAAACAATCGTTGTATGAGTAGGCAAACTCCATGATTCAAAGCATCACTTGAACAGGCAGTAATGGTAGCTCTGACTAGATAGAGCACAACGTTATTGTTGTTGTTAGTTCAGTATGACTCATGTTTGTTGGGTCTTTACACCGGACATAAGGCCAAGGACTCAAGGAAGGGACCTGAGAAAGAAAGAAAGCTTTTTTAGGTATATTGAAACATGCAAGCTATGTTTACAAAAATTGTTGTTACAATGAAATCACTTACTCATTCCCATCCAGTGGGATTTTATTCACAGTTAACCCTCCAAAGGGTTTACGATGCTATAAATTATACAGGAGGAGACTGTGCATCAGAGCTGCTGGTAGACTGCAACCGCTGGAGAGGTATCAACTTTGGGTTAACAGCTCAAATTCTTATGGAATATGACAACAAGGCAAATAGCATTATGCTGAGTGAACTAACTCAGTCACATAAGGATAAATATTGCATAAAACCTCTATTGTAGAGGATCCAGGAGAGGTGGGAGAGGCTGGAAGCAGAGGGAGGTGGATGTGCAGGGAGAAAGGGGCATTAATCATTGGGTTGTAAAATTTGATAAGGGGGGTGAGGGAAATTGAAAGAATTAGTTCAAATTTGTATTTGAATTTTGTAAATAAACTAGTAGAAAAATTTAATAAAACCATTATTTTTCTCTACTAATTTTTTTTAAAAAAAGCAATAGCTAACTACTGGGGTAGTTTTATAAAAAATAGCTTTTACTGAAGCACTGTTGTTGTTATAGACTATCAAGTTGCCTGAAACTCATAGCAACTCTATATACAACAGCTCTGAACTCTACTCTATCCTGAGCCAGTCTCACTCTCTCTGACACTCCTAACTCCCGTTACCCCAGTTATTGTGTCATTCTATCTCACCCAGGGTCTTTCTCTCCTGTGCTGTCCCTCTACCCTTCTAAGCATGATGTCTTTCTCCAGGAACTTGTCCCTCCTGGCCACATGCCCAGGGTATGTGAGACAGAGCTTCAAAATCCTTGCCTCCAAGGAGCAGCCTAGTTTCACCGCTGTCTCTTGGCAGTCCATGGTATGTTCGGTACTTTTCTCCAGCACCACAACTCAAAGGCATCAATTCATCTTCTGTCATCCTTAGTCGTTGTTCAGCTTTCTGATGTATAACAAATAATTGCGAAGACCATAAACTGAATTAAGCATACTTTAGTCTTCAGACTGATACTGTTGCTCATCAGCACTTTTGGGAAGTCCTTGACAGCAACCTTCTCCAGAGCAATTCATCTTTTGATTCCTTGACTGCTGGTGCCAAGAGTGTTGATTGTGGAGCTGAGCAAGCTGAAATTGTTAACCACCTTAATATCTTTTCTATCATGGTGCTGTCAATTGGTCTGGTGATAAGAATCTTTTCTGTCTTGATGTTGAGTGTTAAGTCAGACTGTGACTAGTCCTTGACCTTCTACAGCAAATGCTACATGTCCTCCTCAGTTTCTGTGAGCAAGATTGTTCCATCTGCATAACACAGGTTGTTGATGAGTCTTCTTCCATTCCTGATACCACATTCCTCCTCTTAAAGTCCAGCCTTTCAAATGATCTGTTCTGCATATAGATTGAAAAGATATGGAGACAAAATGTACCCCTTTCCTGATTTTGAACCATGCAATATTTCATTGCTCTATTCTGATGACTGCTTCCTGGTCTGAATATAGGTTGCACATGAGCACAGTCAAATGTTCTGGATTCCCATTCTACTCAAGGTTAGTTACAATTTGTGATCCACAGTCAAATGCCTTTGCATAGTCAATGAAACACAGATAGACATTCCTCTGGTACTCTACCTTCAGCCAGGATCCATCTGACATTGGCAATAATGTCTCTGGTGCCACAGCATCTTCTAAATCCAGCCTGTATTTCTGATAGTTCTCTGTCAGTGTACTGTTTCAGTTGTTTTTGGATAATCTTCAGCAGGATTTTGCTTGTGTGTGATTATCAGCGATACTGTTTGATAATTTCCATACTCTGTTGGGTCACTCTTCTTTGGAATGGGAACAATTATGGGTCTCTTCCAGTCAGTTGCCAGGTGGTTATCCTCCAGATTTCTTGACACAACTGAAGTGCTGAACAAAAATTTTATCAATAGTCATTTCAGCATCACCCCTTCTGATAGTGTTAGTCTGCTACCCATCCCTAGTGACACCATTGCATCACTCATTGTAAACTATTTTGGTAATTTGGACTTTTACTCTAAATGAGATTAAAACCACTGAGAGTCTCTGTGATCTTTTGGTCTTAAAATATCAGACTGAAGTCGGATGGCAGATAGAAACAGGAAGGTACATTAGGATACTATGACAAACAAAAATTTTAAACTCACTCTTGGAAAGGGTGAAAGGCCCACAATGGGCCTTCCATTGATAGCAATATGAGAGAGTCATTATTTAGATTGAAACTCAAACTCATTGCTATTGAGTGGAAACAGACTCGGAGCTGACTTTACATAGGTTTTCCAAGGCTGCAGATTGCACTGATTACCCATCTGTTTTCCACCGAGCCAGTGGTGGATTAAGACCACCAGAGAGGTGGGCCTTTGTGTTATCAGTAAACTCCCCTAAAGACTATGACTACCATAGATAGATAGAAAATATATAGAAAAATTTACTTACTCAGTCCACTCCACTATGCAGTCTTCATTCTAGACTTCTGTCATGACAGTAATAATTAATCTATATCCCTTTCACACGCCAGCATTTGGGCGTGCCAGAATTTTAAAATACGAAAATGTTTGGCCACACCTGTAGGCTGAGAATTAGTGTGTTATACATCTGGATTCAAGCTGGATCTTAGAGTGGCCTCTTGCTTCTTAAGGAGGAACATGTATGAAACACTCGGGGCTCTTATGGCTTTCTTTGTGTCCCAAGTAAGTGTCAACAGATGGGACTTGCCAGATGAATTGGGAGTCTTAGTCCTAGAGTCCACCAGAATTTTGGGTGTACTAGAATTTTAAACTACTATTGGGCCTGAGGGCCAAATGTTAACTGATTTTGGATGACCACTCTTTCGAGTGGTACAGCAGAGGTCTGTCTATTTGCTGTACTGAAATAACATAGAATTGTTGCGATGGTGGACACCTGGGCCATAAGTGTGTCAAACACCATCATTACTTACCCATCATGGGGCAGTGCTTGTTGGAGCTCCCAGATTGATTCAGGTTTGGAAGCAGGACTGGTATCTACTTCCTAAACTACATGCCTCTGGAAATTCTAAAAACTTGGAGAAATGATGATAGTTATAGAAAGGCTTCAGACCTTTGTTCATATTCTGTTGATATATGTATCCATCCGTCATGTGTACACAGTCTATATGGTGGACAAATCATTAAAGAAGTTAGACTCCATGAAGAAACATGTAGCATCAGATTAGGAGGAGATTAAAGAAGCAGCAGAATGTTTTCAGATGGGTGCTTTTGGGTGGTGGGAGCCAATGAGAATGCATGATTATGGAGGAATTTGGAATGATAGAGGTCATGGAGTTTGAACCATGCTTTTTGGTTCTTAAATTTGGTAGGGCCGGAGGACTGCAGGCACGAGGACCTCATTTTGTTTTTAGTTAAACGTTCTTCTAAGTTGTATAGCCCTGGTCTATCCACTTGCTTCACAGAGATAACTCATGGTTGCTGTGATGATGAACACTGTGACACTGATGTGTCAAATGCGATAATGGTTACTCACGGTGGACAGTGTTTGGTGGAGCTCCCCGATTAAAACAAGCTTGGAAGCAGGAGTGGCATCCACTTCCATAATAGCTTGCCTCCAGAAACCCTAAGAACCTGGAGAAAGGATGAAAATTATACAAGTGTTCAAGTCTTTCCTTCATAGGGTCACTGTGAGACGCCTACGACTCGACAGCACTTAGCAACACACAACAACAGTCCTCAGTTGTTGACAGACCAATGAGTTGGCACTGGCACAGCAGATTTTCAGAGGCAGTAATCGCAAGAGAGTTGATTGCTCATCTTTCTCCCACAGAGCAGCTGGTGGATTTGAACCGCATGCCATGGGGTTGGCAGTGCAGCTTCTTACCTCTAGGCCATCAGACCTCTGTTGTGGACCACCTAAGCAATTTCTAGTTTTTCCCTGTAATAAATGCACTTTAAATGAGCTTCATCATTGCTATCACTTTGCAAATATAATCAAGACTTTGTTTAGCAATCACTGACTATTGATTTTAGGAATGACTGCTATATCTGAGCTAGAAGAGAGAAACCAGAAGATTGAATCATTACTATTCACTGAAGGTTTAGAAAGATTTTTTTTCCTCTAGCTATAATCATATAATCAGAGATGATCTGCACTGATTTTAAGAGGTTCCAAAAATATTTAAAACTTAAATATCTATAAGTTCCTGCTGAAGAGTAAATAAACGTTAACATAGTTTATAATTGGTATTTTAATTCAAGTGAATTTAGGTATTACCTGGAGCAGATGATAAATTGCAAGAATAGTCACCAAGTTAAATTAACATTCTACATGAACTATGGTCACACTGGATTTCTGGCAACTGATCATTCATACCCATCTGTCAATAGGGCACTTTGCCCACTCACAGGTTTATGCAATTTTTAAAAAGTCATGTGTAAATCAAGATGCCAATGCATATTCTTTGAAATATGACTCATCTGTTAATCTCTTTGAATTATGTTTTAAGACTTTTAAAAATTACTTTCAATTAGGCATTTGAAAAAAGAAAAGTCTATCTTTTCCTATTCACTAAATAATAAATTTGTTATTATTTAAACAGTAAATTAAATATTCTCTGTCAACCCAAAGGCAAGTGATTTCAGTCTACTAGCTGCTCAGTGGAAGAAAGGTGGGCAGTGTCCTCCCAGGTGATTTACAGCCTCAAAAAATCTTGTGGAGGGTCAGCTATGAGTCGCTTTTGATGTGACAACAGTGAGCTGTTGCTGTTTGAAATAAAAATGGAATATTAGTCTGCATCTGAAAAAAAGAAATGAAGAAAAATACTGCACAATATCTTCAAAAAAATTTTTCTATAAAGATAGTGTTGAAGAGGCAGGGAGCTCATGTGGTGGTCTGTAGGACGTTTTCTGCTCACTCAGGAGTGATTCCTCTCTGGTGGTTCAAAACCACTGCAGCTCTGAGAGGAAAAGATGAGCAGTTAGAACACTAAGCTGAACACTTAGCTAGAACACTTAGCTGATTGGCTAAATTTTTCAACATGCAACTGGCTTATTTTTGTTACTTACTGGTCATAATAAAAACATTATTTGAAAATATTATTCCTGTGGTAATTACTCAGAACTTTTATACAGAATTATTTTTCCCATTTCTCTCAGCGATAATCAGTTATTTTATTTATCAAATATTTTTCTGAATTTCAACAGAATGTCAAACATTATACTATTTCCAACCTTCAGGGAGCCGAGATTCTGGTTAAAAGAGACAGACAATTAAGAAGTAAAAAAAATCTGTTGTAGTGTATTAAAAGGTTACTTTATTTTTATTGGTGGTAGCTACTTTGGATGACATAGTTAGGAAGACTTCTTTAAGTATGTTGTTGTTTGTTGTCAGGTTGGAACTGATCCATAGCTGACCTTCTCACAGGTTTTCAGAGGAAGTAAACTACACTGGAGGAGATTTTCTATCTTTCTTAGATTATATTAATTTTAAACTGAGACTTGGTGACAGAAATGAGGTTAGAGATAGAATGATTGAATTTTGTGTCTTAATGATTTATTCATAACAAAAACATTTTTAAAAAACACAAAAAAGTGAATTTACACATGGACCTCATCTGATAGACTGTATAGCAATCTGACTGGCTATATTTGTGGAAAGAATCATTGGAGAAGAGTAATATCTGCAGTCAAAATCAGTTGTGGAGCAGTAGATTCTTTACTCATGTGAAATTTCAAGTAGAAGCTAAAGAAAATTAAAACTAGTACACAGAAAACAAAATACAGTTTTAAGTCTATCCCAGTTAAATTTAATGATCATCTCAAGGACAGGTTTGAGGCATTGAACACCAATGATCAAAGACCAACGATACTGAGGGAGGACATTAAAGATTTCACTCATGAAAAGAACAAAAAGGCCATTGCAAAGAAGGAGGAGAAAAAAAAAACACCCTAAAAAACACACATACCAAAAGGGATACCAGAAGGGACTATGAAAACTGCGTTAGTGTTAGCAATCCAAACGAAAAGGAAGAGATGCCAAAGTAAAAGAGCAGAGCAGAAAATTTCAAAGGGCAACTCAAAAAGATAAAGTAAAACATTATAATGAAATGTGGAAAATGATGCATTTCTCAAGTTGAAAGAACTGGAAAACAAATTCAAGCCTCAAGCTACAATACTGAGAAATGCTCTAGACACAATCTTGAATGATCCAAGACGCAACAAAAGAAGATGGAAGGAATACACAGAATCACTATAAGAAAAAGAATTAAATGAATGGAAATCCATAACCTCTGTAAATGTCTATTAAAATTAATAAAAAGGGGGGAAAAAGGAAAAATAATTCATTGACTATGAAAAATTTCAAAAGTTCCAAATGATTAAGAGCCAACAGTAATGAAGGAAGAAGATCAAGCTGTGTTGAAGACACTGGTTAAAAAAATGACCCCGGAATCAATTAATTGATATATTTCAACTAACAGATGGATGTCATCCTGAACGTGCTCACTAGTTAATGCCAGGAAATTTGGAGGACAACTAGCATTTCATATTTGTTCCCATTCCGAAGAAAGGTAATAGAACAGAACATGGAAATGACCTAAAAACATCATTAATATTATATAGAAGCAAAATGTTGCTGAAGATCATCTCAGATCAGATAGAACGTACATTGACAGAGAACTGCCAGAAGTTCAAGCTGGGTTTAGAAGAGGCCATGGCACCAGAGATACCATTGCTGATGTCAGATGGATCTGGGCTGAAAGCAGAGAGTACCAGAAGAATGTCTATTTGTGTTTTATTGAATATGCAAAGGTTGTGTGGATCATGACTGTGCAAAGACTGTGTGGATTACAACAAAGTATAACTAGCATTGAGAAGAATGGAGCACTGCATGGCTTAAAAATTAGGAAGGGTATGTGAGTTGTATCATTTCTCTATACCTATTCAATCCATATGGTGAGCAAATAATTCATGAAGCTGTACTCTATGAATAAAAAAAAAGAGATGACCTCAGAATCGAAGGAAGACTCATCAACAACCTGTGTTCTAAAGATGACACAATCTTCCTTGCTAAAAGTGTGGATATGTAATTCTTATGGCAGAAGATCAAAGATGTATGGATTACTGAGTCTCAACATCAAGAAAACAAAACTCTTTAGCAATGGACCAGCAGATGGAGAAAGCATTAAAAGCTGTCAAACAATGATTTTATCTTGATCAATGATCAATACTTTTGTACCAGCAGTCAGGAAATCAGGAGATGCGTTGCATTAGGCAAGTACACTGTCAGGGACCTCTTCAAAATGCTAAAGAGTAATGATGTCAGTTTGAAGACTAAGTTTCTCCTGATTCATAGTCTTTTCAATCATCTACTATGCATACTGGGGTAATCGGGATGGGAGTGTCAGAGACAGTGTGATTGGCACAGGACAGAGCAGAGTTTAGGGCTGTTGTACATAGGGTCACTATGAGTCACAAGCAACTCGATGGCACATAACAACAACAACAAAACAGCAACTATGCCTAAGAGAACTGAATGATGAATAAGGATGACAGAAGAAGAATTGATGCTTTTGAGTTGTGGTGTTGGAGAAAAGTGCTGAATATTCCATGGATTGTCAAAATCCAAACATATATGTCTTGGAAGAAATGCCACCAGAGTGCTTCTTGGAGGCAAAGGTAGCAAAACTTTATCCCTTGTCCTTTGGACAGCGAAGGCTGTTCCTTGAAAGACATATCATGCTTAGAAAAATGGAAGGTCTTAAACAGTTTTCTCCCTCATCTGTTACAATGCAGTATACATTATTGATCCCATCCTTCTCAGTCTCCTCCCAATCCGGAGGTCAGTCCTGTTTTACAACGGTGGCACTATGCAGTATTTGTCCTTTTGTGACTGAGATACTTCACTCAGCATAGTGTCCTCCAGGGTCACCCATTTTGAATAATATTGCATTAGTTCCTTGTTTTTCAACGCAGCATAGTATTCCATTATGTGAATATACCACAGCTTCTCTATCCATTTTTTGTTGATGGGCACTTAGGTTGTTTCCAACTCCTTGCTTTTGTGAACAAAGCCGCAATAAACATGGGTGTGCATCTATCTGCTTGGATGTTAGTTATGGTCTCTTTGGGGTATATTCCCAGTAGTGGAAATTACTAGGTATTTTTGTCATGACAGGAGTCCAGAGTGAAGGCTGCATAGTGGTGTGGACCTGGAGGGAGAGATTGTAGAACAATGAAAGAATTTTTCTCTTACTTTTCCATGAGGGTAGTGTACTGGGGGGTGAGGGGGAGGGTTGGGAAGGGAGAAAAGTGCAACAATGAATGAATGGAAATAAAAAAAAGCCAAAAACAAAACTAGGGATGGTGCATTTAGTCAAACTACTGAAAAAAAAAAGAGTAAGTGTTCATTATTTTAAAATCAAGGAATGAAAATACGCAGGAGGGAAAATAAAGTGAAAGCATGAGTATTACCAATAAAAGGAAAAGAAAAATGGAGGGTCATTAAAGGAGAGGAAGACTCCCATGGAGATGGATTGACATGTTGACTTCCGCAATGGGCTGTAGTGTGTCAGAGATAAATGTGGATGGTATAGGATTGGGCAGGGTTCACATGTATTGTGCATAGGGTTGCTATGAGTTGTGCTTGACTCAGTGGTACTTAACAACAGTAGCTGTAGCAGCAGCAGTAACACTAGTCATTATTCTTCCCTTTGCCCAACCTCCTTTGCAAAACTTTTATGATGTAAATATTATCATCCCTATTTTTTATAGAGCTTTAAGAACCTGAACAGCTAGAAAAAGGGAGATTAAAGTCACTAGTTCCAAGGTTCTAGCACCATTCTTTCATTCTACCCATTTACTTTCATGTTACTGTTTTTGTAGCATTCCACTTAATCCAGTCTTTTCTGTGAAACATTTCTTCTACTGTTTAAAAAATATCAAGTAATTTCTTTTTATCATGAGTTAAGTTAAAGTTTCCAAAGTAATTTTATTCTTTTTTTATTAAACAATTTATATACTATTTAAGCAGAAGTGACGTCTACTTTCTAAACAACATACCTCCCGAAACTCTATGAACTTTGATAAATGTCAATAATGATAAAAAGGCTTCAGACCTTTTGTTCATAGGGTTGCTATGAGTCAGGATGAACTCAAAGGCAATCAACAACAATATCATATACTATTTGTTCAATAACAATTTTAGTACTCAGAATGTAATTACACTTTTCCCACTTCCTCCTATAATTCTGATTTCCATTAATCTTTTTAAAGACATGTAAAACTTTATTTATAATAATGTCTTTACAAATTTAATAATTAAAGAAAGCTCTTTTCCACCCCTCAACCAAAAAGCCCATAAACATGAAGGCATCCTAACAAATATTTAGTTAAAAATCACACTTTAAAGATGGCAAAAAGATAGTATCCATAAGGTTTCATGCACCTTCTAAGAGGCAGAGAAAAATACTCACTGTAGCCACAATATCAGGTTTAGCAAGGTGAACTAAGATTCCTGAATGTAGAGTGTTGACCTGGTAAAATTTCATGCAGAAATCACGTGATGAAGTAGAAGAGTTATTCATAAGCTTCCTGAATGAAGCAATATTTTTTTCTTCCAAAACAATATTTTTAAGCTTCTATGTTTATTACTCTTTCACTTTAGGGTTTTTCAACAAGTACAGTACAAGTTTTCTATGAACATAGCATAAAATTGGAATATGACCAATGACATCCAAATTTCTTGGAGTATATGTGACTGAACTTTCAATGAGAATACCCGTAGGACACTGAGTAACTTGAATACTGCAGGAAGACACTGGATAATAGAAATAAAAGGTTTCCAGTAGCATTTAGGTGACAGGACAGCCACTTCGCAGATTTAGTTCATGAGGTAGGACTTCTAGGTTACTCAGTAAAGGCGATTGTGTAAATTTGACTTGTAGTCAAAATTCACTACAGTTTATAATCCATTCCAATCTCTTCCTTTGTGATTAACTGCCTTTGAAAACTCCCTGGAGGATCAGCTATTGGTCCCTTCTAACTTAATGGTACTCAACAACCACCACCAAACTATAAGGCAAGACAAAGAATGTAAGTAAGTAGCCTTCTGACTACCACAAAGAGCTTCATGGTATCCTCCCTTAATCTTTTTGCATCTCACTGTGCCTTTCCTTTCTGTAGTAATCTTGTACTTATCATTCCCTTATTAGATATGGTCTTTCCCTTCAGGGCTATTTCCAGGCTGGGAAGATGAGCTGGATTCTGCAAAGGTGTATTTTCTGGTTTGGAGTTGAGACTAGGGTGTGGCTTGTTTTGCAATAGGGTGTGAGCTAATTCACCCCTCTTAATATGTGCCTATTATTTATTTACTGATTTGTAGTCTCCCTTCTCATCCCAGGTAACCATACTAGAATGATTCTACCTGTAGATATACATTTCCTCAGCTTTATACAATGGTCTTATTTATATTTGTCCTTTTTTTTTTTAATATTTGTCCTTTTGTTGACTCACTTCACATAGCTTATTTTCTAGAGGCACCTATTGTGCAGTATGGCGTGATTTCTTTATTGTTTTTCAGCATATATGGATATTCCATTGTGTGACTATACCGTAATTTCTTTATTCATTGATACTTGAATTGCTTCCATCTCTTTGCTATTGTAAATAATGTTGCATATATCTGTTCATGTTGCAGCTCTTATTTCTTTGGAATATTATTTTATAGTGGAATTGCTGGATCAAATGGTATTTATATATCTAACTTTCTGTCTTTTTTTTATACCTAACTTTCTAAGGAAGCAGTAAACTATTTACTGTAGTAAATGTAGTTTACATTTCCATCAGCAGCATATGGGAGTTCCAATCTCTTTATACCAGTGCCAACACTTGTCCTTTGCTGTCTTATTGTACTTTGCTATTAATATAGCTTCACCTATAGACTCCTACTTCTCCTCCCCTTAAAAATAATTGTATGCACACCCATGTTTATCGTGGCTTTGTTCCCAATAGCAAAGAGTTGGAAACAACCTAAGTGCTCATCAACAAATGAATGGACAGAGAAGCTGTGGTATATTCACACAATAGAATACTATGTTGCATTGAAAAACAAGGAGCTCATGAAATATTATTCAAAATGGGTGACCTGGGAGGATATTATGCTGAGTGAAATATCTTAGTCACAAAAGGACAAATATTGCATAGTGCCACTGTTGTAAAACAGGACTGACATTGTGGTTGGGGAAGACTGAGAAAGATGGGATAAATAATGTATAATGCACTGAAACAGATGAGGAAGAAAACAGTTTTAAAGGGATATGTGTTAGGTATTTTTGTCACAATGGGAGTCCAGAATGAAGGCTGCATAGTGGAGTGGACCTGGGTGAGGGATTGTAAAACAATGAAAGAATTTTTCTTTTATGTTTCAAAGAGAAGAGTGTGCTGGGGAGAAGTGGGCAGAGAGAAAAGTGCAACAATGAATTAATGGAAATCCAAAGTCTCTAAGTTTTCATTAAAAGTAATAATAATAAAAAAATAATTGTAGTCCAGGGACTATAAATTTCTTTAGAGAAAAGCTTGGAAGAACCCTAGAAGCACTAATCCACAGCATGAACAGTTTTCTAAGCATCCTGACAAACCTACAACCAGGAGAGGATAAAATAAATGAATGGGACCTTCTAAGAATCAAATCCCTATGCACATCCAAAAACTTCTCTAACAGGGTAAAAAGGGAAGCCACAGACTGGAAAAAAAGTATTTGGTAATGACATGTCTGATAAGGGACTTATATCTAGACTTTATAGAATACACGAGTACCACACAAGATAAAGGTGCATAACCCATTTGAAAAATGGGCACAGGATATGAACAGGCACTTCACCAAAGAAGACATTCAGATTGTGAACAAACACATGAAGAAACGTTCAAAATCCCTAGCTCTAAGAGAGATGCAAATCAAAACAACTATAAGATATCATCTCCCCCCAGTAAGAATAGTAAAATTCAACAAAGCAGCAAACAACAAATGCTGGTAAGGTTGTAGAAAAACTGGAACACTTATTCACTATTGGTGGCAGTGTAAAATGGTACAGCCACTATGGAAGGCTTTATGGCGCTTTCTCAAAAATTTGGAAATAGAGATACCATTTGACCCAGCAATTCCACTCCTGGGAATAAACCCTAAAGAAACCATAACAGCCACCCCAGCAGATATATGCATACCCATGTTTATTGTGGCTTTGTTCACAATAGCAAAGAGTTGCAAACAATCCAAGTGCCCATCAACAAAATTGGTAGAGAAACGGTGGTATACTCACACAATGGAATATTATGCAGCACAGAAAAACCAGATTATGAAATATTATACAAAATGGGTGACCATGGAGGACATTATGCTGAGTGAAATATCTCACTCACAAAAAGACAAATACTATATAATGCCACTTTTATAAAACAGGACTGTCAGGGTTGTTGGGGAATCTAAGAAAAGAGGATAAATAATGTACACAGTATTAAAACAAGTGAGGGAGAGAACTGTATAAAAGGAATATATGATTAGGTATTATTGCATGTCAAGAGTCCAGAATAAAAGTTGCATACATGGTAAAGTGGACTTGGGGGAAGGGGGTGGATGACTGTATAACAATGAAAGAATATTTTTTCCAAAGAAAAAAGCAATCTTGGGGAAGGGGGGAAGGGAGTAAAATGTGCAACAATGAATGCATGGAAATCCAAGTTCTCTATAAACTTTCATTAAAATCTCAATTAAAAAAGATCATTAGTACCACCAATACTGGAACAAAATTGTATGCCTTGCAATGCCATTTTTGAGGTACTTCTACCAAAAGTGTGTTAAGATGAGTCTAAAAATAAAGAAATGTCAGATATACTTAGACTGTTTACATGAAACAACGGGTTTGAATTTTTAAAAAATCTTAATGTCATTAAACACAAAGAAAGAACGAGGAAATAACCTAAATTAAAGAGAAAAAATAATAATAGTGATGAAATTAATAATAATTGCTAAGTTTATTGGTTTTGAAGCTCCGTCTCATATACTTTGGGCACATGGCCAGGAGGAATCAGTCCTTGGAGAAGGACATCATGCTAGTAAGGATGGAGCGACAGCGCAGGAGAGGAAGAGCCAGTATGAGGTGGATTGATTTAGTAACTAAAGAGACAGGATTCGGTCTGTTGGAGGTTATGAAATTGGCTTGGGATATGGCAGGGTTCAGAGCTAATGTGTAGAGGCTCACTATGAGTCTCAGGTGACCTGATGGCATATAACAACAACAACAACAATAAGTTTATTAAACACTGATGTGTACATCTTAATCCAAACAACAGTTCCATAAGTTAGATATTCATGTTCCCATTTCTAGATGAGTTTTCTATGACTTCTTGTTGCTGCTGTTAGATATTGTAAAATTGGCTCCAACTTGTAGCTATCCTGTTTATGATAGAATGAACCTTGCTTAATCCTGTGCTAGCTTTCTAGTCTCTGCTGTGTGTAGCCAGTGTTGCAGACTCTGTGTCAATCGATCTTCTTGAGGAACTTCTCCTTTGAGAGGTTAAGTAATATATGTGGTATCAAGGGCCAAACAATGGTAAACCCTGGGTTGGTCATCTCTGTTTGACTTCATAGCCCTCACTTTTTTAAAAAAAAGAAATTTTACTTTTCAAACTAAGATGTAACTGAAATATAGTGAAGTGCACAAACCTTAAGCATATGGTTCAATGAATTCTGGTATATTAAATATATACCACACAGGAAATTACCAGATGGAATCTTCCTCCCACTTAATAATCTTCCCAATGTAAATACCACTCATTTCTCTCACCATGGATTTAACTTTGTCTGTTTTTTAATATAGTCTTTGGTATCTGGTTTTGTTGCAGAGTTCTTTTTTTTTTATAGGCACTGAGGAACAAAAATATTCAAGTGACTTTATTTTCATATTTTCTTTGTTGCTATGGTTTGAGAACCAAACCTATAATAACTGAAGTATCCTAAACTCCAACCCGGTCAGGGACTGGAAAGTTGAAAAGAAGCTTTGACTCTGTAAGAAGATGGTGTGGTGATGGCAGAGGTAGATGCCAGCCATACCGGAAGCAGATCTTTGGTGTGGTTGCAGAGTTGTTTTAATGCTACCCTTCCTCCAACAAAATTTCCAGGTCCTCTGTCCTAAGATCTTGATAAGGAACGAATATTGATATTATAAGCTAATTATAACTAAAATATTAACAAGTTAAAATGGCTTGTTCTTTTTTACAGATATTTCAGCTAACATTGTTGATTGCCGCTAAGTTGAACAGGACTCAGAGACCCTATGAACAAAAGACCTGAAGCCTTTCTATAACTACTGTTGTTTCTCAAAGTTCATAGAGTTCCCAGAGGCATGCTGTTTAAGAAGCGGATGCCACTCCTGCTTTCAACAGCTAACATTAAGCTCAGAAAAGAAAAAAAAAGAAGAAAGATTTAAATTTTTTAAAAATTATTATTATTTTGTGTGTGTTCTGTCAAATCGGAACTAGTACAGGAGGAGGTTGCCCCTCCTTCTCTAGCAGAGCATCTGGTGGATTTGAACTGAAGAAAGAAGAGGGTGAAACCAAGTGTATTCTTGGAGGCTAGGATTTTGAATCTCCATCTCACTAACTTTGGGCATGTGGTCAGGAGAGATCGGTCCTCGGAGAAAGACCTCAAGGGTGGAAGGACAGTGCAGGAGAGGAAGATGGATTGATACAGTGGGAGTTGGTGTGTCAGAATTTCTGAGACTGGCTCAGGACAGGGTAGGATTCAGAGCTGCTGTACATAGGGTTGCTATGCATCGCAGGAGATTGAATGGCACATAACAACAATAACATACTATGAAGGTTTGGAAGCAGGAGTGACATCCACTTCCTAAATAACATGTATCCAGAAACAATATGAACTTTGATAAATGTTGATAGTTGTAGAGGGTTTTCAGGCCTTTTGTTCATAGGGTCACTATGAGTCGTACTCAACTCAAAAGCAATCAAAAAACAATAACCTCAATCTCTGGAATTGACTCTATTATGTAAGAAAACATTTTCTTTTGCAAGGTTTGGCCCTCTTACCAGGACCACTGATTAAACAATTGTCTTGGTAGTCAACAATGACTCAATGTGCATTCTAATTGACGAAATTTGTTCCCATTACAAAAAAAAGGTGATCTAGCAGAATGTGGAAATTATTGAACACTATCATTAATTACACATGAAGTAAAATCTTGATGAAGTTTGTTAAAAATTGTTAGAGCAGTACATTGACAGCCGTGAGAGATTCAGGCTGGATTCAGAGGAGCCCGTGGCAGCAGGGATATTATTGCTGATGTCAGATGGGTCTTGGCTGAAATCAAGAATACCAGGAGGATTTCTATTTCTATTTAATTTATTATGCAAAGGCATTTGATTGTGTGGATCATAACAAATTATGGATAACATTGAGAAGAGTGGAAATTTCTAAACAGTTAATTGTGCTCATGAAAACTTTACTTAGACCAGAAAGCTATTGTCTGAACAGAGTAAGGGAAGAAAGTATGGTTTAAAATCAAGAAACACATGCATCAGGGTTGCATCCTTCCCCCATACCTGCTTAATCTCTATGCCAAATAAATGATTTAAGAAGCTAGACTTTAAGAGAGCTACGTTGGCCTAGTGGAAGGAAGTTGTGCTACCAAGCCGAAGGTGGGTGATTGTCATCTGTGGCCCTCAGCCAGGTTTAAATTGTCTTCTTGTCAAACATTCTTCCAGGTGGTATAGCACTGGTCTGTGCGTTGCTGTACAGAGGTAACTCATGGTTGCTGTGATGCTGAAGCCTGTGACAGTGATGTGCCAATCGTGGTAATGGGCACCCATGGTGGACAGTGTTGGCTGGAGCTTCCCGACTAAATCAAGCCTGGAAGCAGGAGCGGCATCCACTTCCAAATGGCTTGCCTCTGGAAACTCTATGTATGAACAGTGCTCAGGCTGTTCGTTCATAGGGTCGTTATGAGTCGTCTATGACTCGACAGCATTAAACAACAACAACAACAACAGACTTCATGAAGAAAAATGTGACTTTGGGATTAGAGGAAGACTCATCAACGACCTGCATTATGTGGATTACCCTTTCTTGTTTGCTGAAAGTGAAGAGGACAGGAAGCACTTGCTGCTGAAGATTAAAGCCTTCAGAATGGATTACATCTCAACATCAAGAAAACAAAAATCCTCACCACTGGATCAATAGGCAACATCATGATATATAGAGAAAAGGTAGACATTATCAGTGATTTAATCTTACTTAGATTCACAATCAACACCCTTGGTCCCATCAGTCAGGGAAGCAAAAAAATGTGTTGCATTGGGTGAGTCTGCAGTCAGAGACCTCTCCAAAATGCTGAAGAGCAGGATGTCAGTTTAAAGACTAAGGTGCATCTGCTCCAAGTCATGGTCTTTTCAATTATTTGCTGTGCATCTGAGAGTTGGACAATGATCAAAGATCACAGGAGAAGAGTCGATAACTTTGAACTGTAGTACTGAAGAAAAACACTAATTATCCCATGGATTGCCAAGAAAGCAAACAAATATGTCTTAGGACAGTACAGCCGGGATGCTCCTTAGAAGGAAGGATGGAGTAACTTCATTTCACAGTCTTTGGGCATGTTGTTAGGAGGGGTCATTCCTCGGAAAAAGACATCATGCTAGAAAAAGTGGAGAGGAAGCTAAAGAGGGGAAGATCCTCAGTGAGGTGGATTGACACGGTAACTGTAATAATGGGTTCAAGTATAACAGAGAAGATAAGGGTGGAATAGGATAAGGCAGGGTTCAGTTCTGTTGTTATAGGGTCGCCATGAGTCATACTCAACAGCACCTAACAACATCTCCCCCTAAAACTCACTTAATGCTGTCAGATGGTTTTACACACTATATTTGCACTGTAGACTGACCAATCCCTGCATTGTGTCTAAAGTAGACCACTTACAGGGCAGGCTTCAGAAGAGCCAATTATATTTGCTAGAATTAAAATCCAGGCTCAGAAAGCATTTATATAAGAGAAATCCACAAAACTAAAATTTTAAAGCCACAATTTACAAAACAGCTAACATAGATATTTGTAAACTTGGATATTCTCAGCATCTGGTGCAATAGGAAGTCTTAGTAGAGCTGTTTTTAAGGACTTCTTTTAGATTCATAATCTTAAGTGTTGTTGAGGGAATGGCTTATTCCAAAGGGAGTTGCATTCTTTATTTTATTTTATT
>NW_006399797.1:17543285-17544473 GCF_000299155.1 Elephantulus edwardii | reverse complement strand
CCCTTTTTACCCTGTTGGAGAAGTTTTTGGATGTGCATAGGGATTTGATTCTTAGAAGGTCCCATTCATCTATTTTATCTTCTCCTGGTTGTAAATGGGAGCTGCATTCTTAACCAAAAGGCCTGCTTTCCTGCCCGTTCAAATTCACCAGCGGCTCTTTGGGAGAAAGATAGGCAATCTTCTCCTGTGGAGGAGAAGGGTCACAGGAAAGTCCGTTGGAGGATCAGCTATCTGTCAGTTGTTTAAATTTTCTAGACAGGTAATGATTAGATTTAGGAAAACATGCAGCTCAATTGCTGTCCCCTATCCTTCACTCTTGTTTTTACATTCCACTTCTCCTCAGTTATAAATTTTGTTAGAATGCAGGGAGTTTTGGTAGCCTAGTGGCAAGAAGCTGCACTGCAATCTTAGAGGGTACACCGTTCAAATCCTCCAGATGTTCTGCTTAAGAAGGAGGGACAATCTCCTCCTGTACCAGTCAGATCTGATTTGATGGTGTACACACACAAAAATAATAAAATAAAATATTAAAAAATGTGTTAGAATGCAGTGCAAAGTTTTGCTTAATTCTTACTTCTCAGAGTTTCTTGCGTGTTGTCTATATGCTTGTCTAGGAATTCTCCTTGTAATTAGAATTATCTAAAAGTCAAGTAAGAGTATAAAAGACATGTTATACAAAAAGCCTAAAGAATTTTTGTATCTATACTACATATTAAATTAATTTATGTTCTATAAGAAAAAAAATTTGGGGAATAGAATTGAAGAATGGAGGAGCTGGTTGAATGTTGACAAATTAGTTCTGATTCACAGAGACCCTATGTACAATAGAAGGAATCCTGTGCCATTCTTACACTTACAACTGCGCTTTAACTTAATGTTGCAATTACTATGCAAATCAGAAGTCTCCTTTTTATTGCTGTTGAGTAGGAATCGACTCACAATTGACCCTTCATTGGGTCTCCAAAGCTATAAATCACCCAGGAAGAGATCATTGATCTTTATCCCAAGAGTAGCTGGTGTAATCTAATTTCCATAGAGGCACTGCTTTTGGATAAGCTCCCTATACACTTTACTTCCAGACAGAGCACTGTTAGGAGCTCTGTGGTTAGGTGCCATCAGTGGACTATGACTGATAGTGAGCCAGTTGTTTGTTGTTGTTATGTGCCGTCGAGTCGCTTGCGACTCATA
>NW_006399797.1:17539756-17540676 GCF_000299155.1 Elephantulus edwardii | reverse complement strand
GGTCCTTGGAGAGGGACATCATGCTTGGGAGGATGGAGGGACAGCGCAGGAGGGGAAGACCCTCTATGAGATGGATTGATTCGGTGACTGGGGTATTCGGGATGGGTGTGTCAGACGCGGTGCGGTTGGCGCAGGATAGAGCAGGGTTTAGGGCTGTTGTGCATAGGGTCGCTATGAGGCACAAACGACTCGACGGCACATAACAACAACAACAACAGCTGGTAGGGGTTTGCAGTGCTGACTCAGGAACCCTGCATCTCTAGTGCTTTCCACCCACCTGCTGGTCTGTGAAGAGAGAGGCAGCTTCTTAAGTGATTTACCGTCTTTTCCAGCCTGATAGCAATGAGTTTTTGAGTTTGAGTAATTTAAAATTCATATTGGTCTATGTTGCTGTGTATCATCAAGTCAGAACTGCCCCATCATAGTTGACCCTTTAGCGGGTTTTCAGAGGCAATTACTCACGCGGGAGGACACTGCCCATCCTTCTCCTACAATATAGGTCTATAGCAAAATTTTAAACATTAATTCTCCAAAGTATTCTAATTTAATTAGCAGAACAGTATTTTATTTTTTAAACTTTGAACTGTGTTGCTATTATTATTTTTTTCTTGTTGTGTACTGTCAAATCGGATCCAACTGGCACTGGAAGAGAATGCCCCTCCTCTAGCAGATGTGTTATTATTTTTTAAAATTTAATTTCTCTTTGAAAACAGATATAGCAACAAAGAGAGACATATTTAAATTAAGGCTGCTCATATTCAGTGGAAAATGACTTTGCAGATTGTTACTGTAGATCCAGATTGTCCACATAAGTAAGCACTAAGGAGGAAATCAGAATCAAATAAGACAAAGTTTAGGTAAGAAACATTTTTACTAAGCTTACTTGGCTCATAGATGAGTATTGTTGTTGTTGTTGTTAT
>NW_006399797.1:17537975-17539656 GCF_000299155.1 Elephantulus edwardii | reverse complement strand
TGACCCCACATTTCTCCTCATAGAGCCCAGCCTCCAGGATAATCTGTTCTGCATATAGGTTGAAAAGGTATGGAGATAGGATGCATCCCTGGTGTACGCCCTTCCCAATTTTGAACCATGCAGTGTTCCCTTGCTCTGTTCTGAGGACTGCCTCCTGATAGTGAGCCTGTGAACAATAAATCTGAACCTTGTCCTAATCTCTATCACCCCGTGATTTCTAATCTACTCGCACCCATTGTTACAGGCACTGCATCAATCCACCTCATTGAAAGTCTTCCTCTTTTTCTGACCCTCCACCTTTCCCAGCATGATGTTTTTTCCAAGGATTGGTGCCTCCAGATAAGCACGCCCAAAGTAGGGGTGACAATATTAAAGTCAGTTTTACTTTGGGGCGCCACCTGCTGGTAACTAAAATACTATTTGAAAAACCAAAGAATTTGGGAATAACCTGTTTTTCATAAAAAAGTACATCAGTATTAGTCGAAGATTCATCAACAGCCTGCGTTATGCAGATGACACAACCCTGCTTGCTGAAACTGAAAAGGTCCTGAGGCGCTTGGTGCAGAAGGTCAAGGTCTGCAGCCTTCAATATAGATTGAAGCTCAACATTAAGAAAACAAAGTTTCTTACCTGGACCAATTGACAGCATCCATAGGAATGGTGAAGAGATTGAGATAGTTAACAGTTTTAGTTTTTTTTTTCACTCTACAGTCAGCACTCTTGGTACCAGCAGCCAGGAAATCAAGAGACGAATTGCATTGAGGAAAGTCAGTTGTCAGAGACCTCTCCAGAGTATTGAAGAGCAACAACATCAGGCTGGAGACTAGGGTGTGCCTGATCTGGGCCATAGTCTTCATAATTGCATGCTATGCATTGGAAAACTGGACAGTGACTAGGGATGATAGAAAGAAAATTGATGCCTTTGAGCTGTGGTGCTAGAGAAGAGTGTGAACTGCTAGGAGAACAAATAGATTTGTCCTGGAAAGGGTGAAACCAGGCTGCTCCTTGGAGTCAATGATTCTGAAGCTTTGTCTCATGTACTTTGGGCATGTTGCAAGGAGTGACCATTCCTTGGAGAGGGACATCATGTTTGGGAGAGTGGAAGGACAGTGCAAGAGAGGAAGACCCTCAATGAAATGGATGGATTCAGTGATTGGAGTAATGAGAGTAGGTGTGTCAGAGACAGTGAGGTTGGCACAGGATAGAGCAGAGTTTAGGGCTCTTATACATAGGGTCACTATGAGTAGCAAGCGATTTGACAGCACATAACAATAGCAACAACAACAATAGTAGCAACAACATGCCATTTATGAACATAATTGTAAAAGCTGGTGATTAGATTTGCTAACGGAATTGCTCATTTTTGAGAAGACCTTTACATACCTGTGTATTACTGTATTCTCCATGTTTACAAAAGTTCATTGACTAGAGCTCACTCTGCTTAATAAAAGGATAGATGACACTGGATGGTATCTTTAAAAAATTTTACACTAATTTTTTTACAAAGTTCATATAGCTTTTCACATAAATTCTTCCCCATTTCCTTCCCTCATTCACCCATCAAACTGTGTGACCCCATGATGATTAACACCCCACTCCCACCCCTGCCTGTCCTCACCCCTCTGCTTCCTCCCTCCCCCCTCCATTACATCTCCATACTCATTCTACAATAATGGTTTTA
>NW_006399797.1:17523748-17531365 GCF_000299155.1 Elephantulus edwardii | reverse complement strand
GGACTTCCTTGTAAGCGTATGGATATAATCCTGTCACTCATGATGTTGTACTTCAAGATGGATCTAGAAATTACATTTTTTACTATGAAGGCAACCCCATTTTTCCTTGTTTTTTCATCTCCAGAGTAATATATCATATGGTCATCTGACTCAAAATGCCCCATGCCAGTCCATCTCATCTCTCCAATGCCTAATATGTCCAAGTTGTGGTACATTCATATAATGGAATACTATACAGCACACAGGAGCAATCATTTTGTAAATTACTACCTAACATGGGAGGGACTGGAGAGCATTGTGCTGAGTGAACTAACTCATTCTCACAAGGACAGATACTGTATAAAACCATTATTATAGAATAAGTATGAGGATCCAAGTCACGGGGTGGCGTGGGGTGGGGTGGGGTGATGGAAATAGAGGAATAAGGATGGAAATAGAGGGTTGCACAATTTGATGGGTGGATGGGGTAAAGGAAATGGGAAGGATCTTTTCTTTTTGTGGGAAGGATCTTTTGTGAAAAACAACGTATTCAAACTTTCTAAATAAATCAGAGTAATATAAAAAATTTTTTTTAATGTATGCTCTCAAAAGGTCAAAGATGTAGAACAAATGGAAAGGTAGTAGATTTGAATATATTTTCATTGTACAGATGAAGACCTAAACGTTAGGTCTTAAAAGCTTAATAGACTGAATTAACATTAAACTCATGACTGGACAGTTGGGTCCAACCCATAATCTTTCAATAGGACAGAAGTCAAACTATTCCATAGAGTTTCCAAGTCTGTAAATGCTCCCCTCCCATTTTTCTAAGAGCACATGCCAAGTTTTATTGGGGGCAGGAGGAAGCAAAAGGAAAGCACCCATGGAAGATGAAAGACTAACATCTTTCAGAAGCAGATTGTCACATCTTTCTCCAACATATTAGCTCAGAGTTTGAATGGCAAATTTAATTGCAGAACAAAGATTAGAACCTGTCTCTTAGTAGTTAACGTAATGATTTCCACATAATATCAAATTGCCCCAAATCCAGGCATTATATTTGCACTTTAAAAGTCCATAAAAACACTAAAGAAAGCAAGGCAAAAAGCCAAAAGTGAGATCTTGTAAACCTGAAATCAAACCTGGGAGAAAAAGTATAAATATTAGGTGAAAATGGAATCTCAATCTGTCTTAGTTCTCTTTAACTAAGTATAATATATATAGATCTTACACATGCACACACAAACATAGGTGAGGAGAGAGAGGCGGAGGAGGAAGAAGCAAATACAGATTGATTTCTATGAAGGAGTTGACTCATACAGTTGTAGGAGAAAATCCAAACTCTATAAATCATCTAAAGCTTTCTGTAATCTTACAACCTAAAATCTATTGGTTTGGCACCAGAAGAGAGAATGAAAGTTCTGACAAGACATTTATTTATAGTCTGGAGGGAGAATACACCCTAGGGAAAACATTCTTTGGCCTGTAAGACCTACAACTCATTAAGTGATGCCCACTTACATTATAGGGAATAATCTACTTAAGTCTGATTGATTTAATCACATGTAACTATTTTATAGCACCCACAAAAAGTTTTTTTAACCAAATAATTGTACACCATAGCAAACCCAAGTTAATACATAAAATTAGTCATCACACCAGCATGTTGTCTTTTACTGAAAAGTGAATTCGAAGCACTTTTACTTCTTAAAGTTGATAATTATAAGTAGTGTGAAACACTACTTATTGGTGCTCTGGGTAGTTTTTTTAACTACAAAATTATGTATACATAATGTGAACTCTAGCTTCAATGATATTGAGGCACAGTTTTTAGTCATAGAGTAAGAATGAGCCTGTTGTTGTCAAGAAGCCTGACTGAGGGATGGAAGACTCATAGGGTCAGAATAAGAATAAAGAAATGTATATTCGATGAGATACTGTATTCCCCTTCTTGAGTCAGAGAGGGAAAGATTATAATAATGAAATTGACTGGTGATCTAAACTAGGAAGCACTGTCAGTTTGAGTGAGGATGGAGAGTAAAGGGAATACAAGTTTAGACATATATTCCAAGAAGATCCATGGAAATTTCACTGGGAAAGAAACCTTGCTAACAGCTGGGAATGGAAATGGGTTCCTGAAATAGTAGAGTTAGAGAAAATGATAATGATAGACTGTGGGGAGTTGTAACAGTTTGCAAAGTGATGCAAGGTTACAATACAGAACAGAAAAAAATACTTCAAAACAAAGCAGTGCCAATATACACACATATATTTAAAATCTACAGATAGATTTTTGTTATCATATTGCAGATATAAATATTTGGGATGTGGGACTGGAGAGAGATCAAAGGACCGAGAGAAACGAGCTGCACACAAACAGAACTGTGAGTACAATGTGAAGGTGTTGGGAGCTTCTTCAAAGGAGGAATGGAAAAAAGAGAGAAAGAGGAAAAAGAAATCACTATCTCGGCCCTCTGGTGTCTCTACACGCTTCCCTCTTTATGACTAACATTGTGAAGGATGAGAATCTCAGAACCCCTAATTATGCTCATATAGAATCTATACCTAGACCAAGAAGTTGTTGTCTGAACAGAACTAGGGGACACTGCACGGTTTAAAATCAGGAAGGGTGTGTATCAAGGTTGTATCCTTTCTCTGTCCTCTTCAATCTGCATGTTGAGGAAATTATTTGTGAACCTGGACTCCATGAAGAAGAATGTGGCATTAGGATTGGAGGAATACTCATCAACAACCTCTATTATGCAAATGATACAACTTTGTTTGCTGAAAGTTGAGGAGGTTATGAAATGCTTGCTCCAGAAGATCAAGAATGACAGCATTCTGTATAGATTACATCTCAATAGCAATAAAATAAAGTTTCTCACTACAAGATGAATAGTCAACATTATAATGGATGGAGAAAAGATTGAAGAGGTCAATGATTTCATCATGCTTGGATAAACATCAACACCCTTGGTATCAGCAGTCAGAAAATCAGGAGATGCGTTGCATTGAGCAAAATCCATTGTCAAGGACATGTCCAAAATGCTGAAGAGCAATGTTGTCAGTTTGAAGACCAATGTGCTCCCAATCCAGGCCATGATCTTCTCAATCACTTGCTATGCATCAGAGAGATAGACAATGAAGGAGGATGACAGAAGACTCTTTGCCTTTGAGTTGTGATGCTGGAGAAGAGTACTGAATAGTCCATGGATTTCCAAAAGAACAAACATATGTCCTAGAATGGGTGCAGGCAGAGTGATCCTTGGAGATAAAGATGACAAAGTTTCTTTGTCTTTCATACTTTGAACATACAGCTAGGTGAAGCTATTCCTTGGAAAGAGAAATCATGCTTGGAAAGATGGAGAATCAGTGAAGGAGAGAAAGACACTCAGGGAGATGGATTGATATGATGACTTCAGCAATGTGCTCTAGTGTGTCAAGGGAGGATGAAGATAGAGCAGGCTTCAGCTCAGCTATTCACAGGGTTGCTGTGAGTTATATCCAACTCAATGACACCTACCAAACAAAAACAATGATTCACTAAGAAATAAAAATCAAGAAGAATGTCTTTCTGCTAGATCACAGTGAGTTTTCGGTCAGATGGTCAAGCAGAGGTTCCATCTACAATCCTATGACCACTTCTGTTGTCTCAGGAGACTTGAGCCAGGAATGTCCAATTTTTCTCATTCTCTCACAATTTTACAATTTGTAGAGTAAAAAAGTACCCCAAAATGCATTTGTCAGAGCACATAACAGCCTGTTACCATGTGTAAAAGTAATATTATATAGTGCAAATCTACGCATGTGACCATCATGTAATAAGATTCTTTACAGAATCATCTGCAGTTGAACCAGAGCTAATCTACCTTGTATAACTAGATGGTGTAATTGAAGGAAAAGTCCCTGGGTGGGCAAATGGTTTGTGCTACATCACTAACCTAACACATTAGTAATGCAACGGAACAAAGGTCTTGGGGATAACAACCAAAAAACAATCCCAGGGAGAAGTTCTGCCTTGTAACACCTGGTGTAACCAAGAGTCAGATATTAACTCCATGAATTGGCCTTTATGCAGCTACATGTATTTCATTGAATAAGGAGTCTAATAAAGACTGTAGAGTATGTTTAAATTAAAGCTGACTTAACTGGGAATATTAAAGAATTCAAATATGCAATTTTAACTAAGCTGTAGGTAAGTAGAGAAGTAATTATTCTTCAAAAGTGTAATGGAAGTGATGATAAATAATTTTAAATAACTTAGGAAGATATAATAGAAATTCTTCATGAATAGAAAGGAACAGAACTGAAAGGGGAAAAAAGGATACTTCCACATAGTTTTTGGGAAGTGTTCAAAAATGATCAGTCTCTTAAGTGCAGTATTTTTTTAGTCAGAACTCCAGGGAGCTTAAAAGCAAGAACTTCAGTTGATCTCCTGAGAGAGAAGTTGGAAGTGACCTGGATACCACATTTATCTCTTCTCTCTTCTGAAAGTCTAGCTGTTTAAAAATCAGATGTAGCACAGCCATCTGGAATTCTCTGCTTTCCCCCAAACAGCACATATGCTGCCTCTTTGTGATCATTTTCTGAAACCTGCAGACTTTAACAGAGGGCACTATGTCAGCATTCATTTACCTCACTCTGTCTTTTTAATGGACCAACCCAGGGAATTCGTAGTCACATTCTCTTATCTTTTGCCCATACAATTTTGTGCACCAGTAAGATTTAGTTTAATAAGACACTGAATGAAAAGCCAAGAAAGTATGACTGAGCTGACCATATTTATAAAATGATAGTACAGCTCTGGTGCTCTTGTGGTGATGTGCTTAACTTCTCAGGGTGTTAATTGTGAAGGTGAGAGTTCAAATCCACCGGACATAGTCTCTTCCTATAAGATTTACAGCCATGGAAACCAAATGAAAGATTGCTGTAAGTTCAAATTAAAGGCAGTTAGGGCTGGGTTTTTTGTTTGTTTTGGGTTTTTTTTGTGGTTGTTGTTGATTTTGAGGTTTTTAAAATCACAGCAGTAAATTGGGCACTGATTTTGTGAAGGTACGGTGAATAAAAAGTTTATTCAATGCATGCAACAAATGAACAGTCACCATTGGAAAGACTGGTTATGTATGCAGAGATCTTAAAAAAAGAACTTTAACTGAGGAGACCCACGTCTAACTCAACTTACATTTAAGGGATTCATTGATGGACAGTGATTGCATGTCTAGGAATTATTCATTTCAGTCCTTAAATGCCAAGCATTGTGTGTACACTGGAGAGACAAGAAGGACTAAGCTATAGTCATTTCCTTAAAAAGGTTCACAGTCTAGCTCTAGAGACAGATCCATAAATATATTAATTAAACTCAGTATCAATGTGACAAGGATAATACAGTAAGCAATTGTGCAGATTTTGGGAGTGCAGAGGAAGAATTAGGCAAGTGTTTTAGGAGAGGAAGTGACTTTTGTATCACGTCTTGAAGAATGAAAAAAAAATTAGGGAAGTTTAGAAGAAAGTGGCAGCAGCAGCTTGAACTAGGACCAAAGATTGAGAACCAGTGTTTTTAAGTAGTACTAGGGGATACAGCCTTCAGTACATCTCAACATCAAGAAAACAAAGGTTCTCCCCACAAGACCAGTAAGCAACATCATGATAGATGGAGAAAAGATTGATGCATCCAATGACTTTATCTTGCTGATCAACAAGCAATCAAGAAATCAGGAGATGCATTGCATTGGGCAACTCTTCCATCAGGTACTTCTCAAAAATACTTAAGACAATGATATCAGTTTAAAGACGAAAGCACATCTGATTCAGGTCATGGTGTTCTCAAATGACTCTTATGCATCAGAGAGCTGGACGATAAAGAAGGATGACAGAAAAAGAATTGATGTTTTTGAGTTATGGTAGTGGAGAATAGTTATGACTATCCCATGGACTGCCAAAAAACCAAATAAATATGTCTTAGAGAAAGTACAGCCAAAGCACTCCTTGGATGCAATGATGGTGAAGCTTCACCTCTTATATTTTAGACATGTAGTTAGGTGAGGCTTTTCCTTGGAAAGGGATATCATGCTTGGAAAGATGCAGAGTCAGTGAATGAGAGGAAAACCCTCAATCAGGTGAACTGACACAGTGACTGCAGCAATGGGCTCAAGTGTATCAATAATTAAGATGATAGCTCAGAATAGTACAGGATTCAATTCTGTCCATAGGGTTAGTATAAGTCCTACTCAATGGCACTTTAACAACGAAAAGAAATATTCATCTTTGTACAACAGAACAAAACACTGCCCAGGATTGTAATATTCTCACAAGCCTTACTATATCTAAGTCCATTGTTGTAGCTTCTGTGTCAGTCTGTCTTGGTGAGAGGGTCTTCCTTTCTTTTATCAACTACTTCATCAGCTGTGGTGTTACAATGTATTATTCATGCAACTGTTATCCACAAGATTGGCCATTTTACCCCACTTCTGTGGAACAATAATATACAATTCAGAAATTTGATGGAATGTTGCTTTGAGTCAGAATTGACTCAAAAGCAATGAGTTTGTGTTTCCCCCTGTCTGTTGCTTGGACTTTACCAATCATTATACCTTTCTCCAGAGATTAGACTTTTCTGAAAACGTGCTAAAACAAGTATGCTTCTAAAGAGTACTCTGGCTTCACTTCCAAGATAGATTTTTTTTTTGGTTGTTCTGTTAGGAGTACATCGTTTACTCAGTATTATTCACCTTAAAGAATGATTCACATTTAATAATTTTCATTATTTAAGTGCATCAGTTTTTCCTTTTTTCTTATTCTTATGTCCAGCTTTCACATGCTCATAAGACAATTGAAAAGACTATGGCTTCGGCCTTGCCCTTAAAACCTCAAAGTGACATTTTGAACATACAATATGAGGAGTAGAGGGAGGGGTGGGTAAAGGAAAGTGGAAAAATGCAGTGTGAAAAGCAATGCATTCAAACTTTGTAAGTAAGCCAGTATAAAATTATTTTTTTTAAAAAGTGACATTTTGCACATAAACACTTTAAAGAAGCCTTTTGCAGGAGATTTGCTCAGTGAAATTTGTCATTTGGTTTTTTGTTTGCTACTTCCATGGACATTGGGTGTGAATCCAAGTAAAAGAAAATCCTTGGTAACTTCAGTATTTTCTCCATTTATTTTACTATAATTTATTGGTCAAGTTACGAAGATTTTTGTTTTCTGTTTCTTGAGTTGTAATCCACAGTGAAGTCTATATGGTTTGATCTTCATCAGTAAGTACTTCAACTGGCCTTTGCTTTCAACCTTCAATTTCTTTGATTATTTGCTCAGCGTACAGCTTGAGTAAATATGATGAAAGGACATAACCCTAATACATAACTTTTTTTAATTTCAGGAAATGGAAAAGGAACCATTAAACATTTTAAATATGTCAGTGTCATGGACAGACTTGTATTTTAGAGCATATTGGCAGCATGTTAGAACTGAACATTTCTGAAAATAGTGTAATAGACAGGAATATGTTGTGTTGTTGTTGTTATGTGCTGTCGAGTCACTTGCGACTCATAGCGACGCTATGTACAACAGCCCTAAACTCCACTCTGTCCTGTGCCAATTGCACTGTCTCTGACACTCCCATCCCAATTATCCCAGTCACTG
>NW_006399797.1:17519800-17523648 GCF_000299155.1 Elephantulus edwardii | reverse complement strand
CAATTTCCCTCACCCCAACCCGTCAAATTGTACAACTTCATGATGAGTCATCCCCTCCCCCTGCACATCCTCGTCCCTGCAGACATTGACCAGAGCAGAAGTATTGTTAGCTTTTCTTTCTTTCTAGCCATCTGAGAATGGGTCAGACAGGCTTAAAGTTTCAAAAATATGGTGAGAAAGAAGGTGCAAGAAAGCTACTGGAAATTTATGTGGCTTAATTATTTTCCTTTGAACCGGGCCAACTTGTAAAGTCTAGTCTAGGTTCAAAGACTAATGATAATGATGATTCATTTGAAGACTGCTTTTACTTTGGTGTGCCACTAACCTACTCAAAACTAGTAATACAAGGCATCTATACACCATATGAGAGTACAAACAAGAGGATGAGGCTCCCTATGCCTCACAAATACTTAAATGAAGTAAATGAGACAGTCCATAAGAGATCAGATCAAAGAGATTCAGAACTGTAGGCTTTGATCATTGGCCTACAGTTAAGATGGAGAGGAGTAATTCCAGGTATAATTCTGTGGTGGGGATCTTGGCTAGTCCAGTGGCAGAGTAGTGATACAGAAAGAAACACTGGGATTTGTCAGTGGAGAGATGGAAGTAAAGGAGAGAATATCAAATGGGGATACAGGAATCATTCTTCATCCTTCCATTCAGTAAACCAGTATTCAGCAGCTTCTGAAGCTTATAATAAAACAAGCAAATAAATTGCAGAACTAGGGCATGAGACCTTCTTATCTAACTTTAAGAGTGGGAAAAGAGAGACTCAAAATCAGCATTATCCCAAGGCTGTTAATTATAAGGTGAATGTCACACATGCCTCTTTTCTCAAACATTTTCACCAATTCTCACAACAGTCTACCCTCCCATGGCACTCTACTTCTTTCTATGCTGGGTTTGAGAATTCATTGTAGTGGCCACCTAGCAGTCACAGGCAATACAATTCTTATAACAAGTTACAATTTATGATCAAGAATGACTCTGAATACAGTTCTTGAGTCAGGACAGCTTCTTAACTGCCTCTCTCTTAGAGTCTTGGCTTTTTGGTATCTTGACCTAGCCTCTGCCTTGCTCAGTCAAGGGTTAACAAGGCTCTTAAGCTGGCAGAGAGGTGCCCAGAGAGAAGCATCCTACTCTGCCAGGAAGCTTCTTGCTCAGCACTCTTGCTCCAAAGGTTAACAAGCCTACCTTTATCAGCAAATGCTCAGAGACACCCCACTTCTCTGGGAAACCTCTTGCCCAAAGGCTCAGCTGTTTTGTTCTCTGGGTCAGTATGCCTTGCTCTGTGGACTGGAAGCTCCATCATTATACCATCTCAGCCCAGTGTCTTGGTTCTGCTGTTGTTATTTTTCTGCCACTGCTTCTCCCCATCTCATGTCATCTCCAGTGTTGCAGCTTTCTCACCATCTCTTGAGTCTAGGACATTTTCAACATGGGATCCCTAAGTCCAAAGAACATACTCCACGGCCAGCTCTTCTTTCTTGATGGTGGTGATGCTTCCCTTCTCCGTTAAGCCTAGTAGAATGACAAAAGTCTCCGGACCCCTTATTAGGAGTTGTATACCCTTTATCTTCAGAATCCATCCCTACAAGAATTCAACACATCTTACTGACATTTGTGTTGTCCAAAGCAAGTTACACCACTGAACCAAAGGCTGTGAGTCTCCAGTGATTTGAATATACCACCTTCCCTAGATGAAAAGATGGGTAGTTTCCTTCATTCCATTTTACATCTTCAGAAGCCCAATGGAAGAATCACTGTGAATTGAAGTGACTTAATGTCAGTGAGTTTGTCTTTAAGGAGCACTCTGGTTGCACTGTCTCTAAGATACATCTGTTTGTTATTTTGTCAGTTCATGATGGAATATTCAGTATTCTTCAACACCACAACTCAAAGCTATTGATTCTTCTTTTGACATTCTTAATAATTGTCTAGCAGGTGATTGGAAAGACCATGGCTTGAATCAGGCACACTTTTAGTCTTTAAAATGACATCATTGCTTCCAGGACTTTGAAGATGACCCTGACAGCAGACTTTCCTAAAGCTAGCTATATGTCTCCTGATCTGATAGCTAGGGCCAAAGATGTTGTGTTATCAAATAAGATGATATTGTTGACAATTTCAATATTTTCTCCATCTCTCAAGATGTTGCCTCTCATGATATTGGCCCAAGTGGTGAGCCTTTTTGTTTTCTTGATGTTCAGATATAATCCACATTAAAGGCTCTACTCTTTGATTTTCTGCAGCAAGTACCTCAAGTCCTCCTTGTTTTCAGCCAGCAAGGTTGTGTCATCTGTACAATGCAGGTTGTTGATAAGTTTTCCTTCAATTCTGATGTCATATTCATTTTTTAAAAGACCAACTTCTTTTGTTGTTGTTGTGTACCATCTAATCAGATCTGACGGGCACAGGAGGAGATTGCCCCTCCTTCTCCAGTGGAGCACCTGATGGATTCGAACTGTGCGCCTTCAGAATTGCAGTGCAGCTTCTTGCCACTACGTCATCAGAGCTCCCTAAAGTCCAAGTCTTGAATTATTTTCTCAGCATAATATGGAATAGATATAGATAAAGGATATAGCTCTGACACACTCCTTTTTTTTTATTTTAATCATGCAGTGTTACCTTGCTCTGTTGAATGCTGACAACATCTTCTTGGTGTAGGTATAGATTTCATATAAATAAGTGTTCTGAAATACTCATTTTTCTCAATATTAGCCATAGTTTGTTATAACCCACACAGTCCAATGCCTTTGCATAGTAAATAAAACAGAGATAGGCATTCTTCTGATATTCTCCTCCTTAGGTCACATTTAATCAGGAATGAGCAATGTTATCCCTCATGCGATGACCTCTTCTAAATCCAGAGCTTCTGGAAGATCTCTGTCAATATACTGTTCCAATCAAATGTGACAGTTCACAATGGTGTCACTCTGGAGACTAAGGTGTGCCTGATACAGGCCATGGTCTTTGCAATCAGTTGTTATGTATCAGAGAGTTGGACAATGACTAGGGAGGATAGAAGGAGAATTGATGCCTTTGAGCTGTGGTGCTGGAGAAGAGTATCGAGGGTACGACGGACTGCTAAGAAAACAAACTGGTTCATCCTGGAAAGGGTTAAACCTGGCTCCTCCTTGGAGGCAAGGATTCTGGGGCTTCATCTGACATACTCTGGACATGTTGTAAGGAGGGACTGGTCCTTGGGGACGGATGTCATGCTTGGGAGGGTGGAGGGACAGCACAGAAGGGGAAGACCCTCTATGAGGTGGATTGATTCAGTGGCTGGGGTAATCAGGGTGGGTGTGTTGGAGACAGTGCAATTGGCACAAGACAGAGCAGGGTTTAGGGCTGTTGTACATGGGGTCGCTATGAGTCGAAAGCGACTTGATGGCACATAACAAAACCAACAACAACAACCATAAGGACATAGTGAGTAAGCCATTGTTGTTGTTGTGTACCATCAACTAACAGACCCCTATGAGGGTTTTCAGAGTCACTTAATGGCAGGAGGAGATTGCTCATCCTTCTCCCATGGAGCAGCTGGTGCATTCAAACTACAACCCTTAGGGATTGCAGCACAGTTTCTTACAGAGAAAATACACAAACTAGTTAATCAGAAAGAGCCCCTGTGGCAAGGCGGTTAAAGTACTCACTACTGTTGTTGTTGTTGTTATGTGCCGTCGAGTCGCCTGCGACTCATAGCGACCCTATGTACAACAGCCCTAAACTCCGCTCTGTCCTGTGCTGATCGCACTGTCTCTGACACTCCCATCCTGATTACCCCAGTCACTGAATCAATCCACCCTCCCAAGCATGATGTCCCTCTCCAAGGACCGGTCTCTCCT
>NW_006399797.1:17507781-17519700 GCF_000299155.1 Elephantulus edwardii | reverse complement strand
CTTTCAGCTAAGATCATCTAACATCAGCTACAATATCCCTAGTACCACGACCCCTTCTAATCCCAGCCTGGACTTCTGGCAGTTCTGTGCTGATGTACTGTTCCAGTCGTTTTTGGATAATCTTCAGTAGAATCTTGCTTGCATGTGAAATCAATGATATTGTTCTGTAGTTCTGTAGGTGAGTATTAGTTATTTTTATATGTAAATATATATAAACTCTTTGCTGTCAAGTCAGAGCTGGTGCACAGGTGATCCTCTAGTGAGTTTTTAGAGGCTGTATACCACATAGTAGGAGGTGGCCCATCTTTCTCCTGAAAAGTTCCAAAGAGGTGTCACTCTATAGTTAGCAGGGTAATTCCCTAGAGACTATGCCACCAGAGCTCCCTCTTAATTATATAGTATTACTATAACAGAAAGAGTTCTGTTGGTCTGGTGGGAAAAGTTTTACTGACAACCTAAAGATTGTTATTAGGTGCTGTTGAGGTGAGTATGACTCATAGCAACCCTATGAACGAAATAACTGAACCCAGTTCTATCCTGTGCCATCCTCATGCTTCTTGACACACCCGAGGGCATTGCAGCAGTCACCACGTCAGGCCATCTGGTTGGGGTCTTCCTCTCTTTCGCTGACCCTCTACCCTACCTACTGTCATGTCCTTCTTCAAAGAATAGTCCCTCCTAGTAACATGCCCCAAGTATGTAAGGCAAAGCTTCATCATTTTTGCCTCCAAAGAGCCTTCTAGCTGTACCTTCTCCAAGACATATATGTTTGTTCTTTTGGTCATTCATGGGATGTTCAGTGCTCTTCTCCAACACCATAGTTCAAAGGCATTGTTCTTCTGTCATCCTTATTCATTGTCCAGTTCTCAGATGCATAGCAAGTAATCGGAAAGACCATGGCCTGAATCAGACGCACCTTAGTCTTCAAACTGAAATAATTACTCCACAATAATATCAACTTTAAAAAAATTTTTTAAAAATTTTATTATTTTTTGTTTGTGTACCGTCAAATCAGATCTGACTGGTACAGCAGGAGAATGCCCCTCCTTCTCCAGCAGAGCATCTGGTGGATTTGAACCATGTACCTCTGGGATTGGGGTGCAGCTTCTTGCCACTAGGCCACAAGAGCTCCCATATCAACTTGTTTTAATTAAGTAATGCAACCTTGGATGTGCTCACTAATCTATGCCAGGAAATTTGGAGGACAGCTGCCTGGCCAACAGATTTGAAGAAGGATTTAGAAGAGGCCATGGCACCAGGGATATCATTGCTGATGTCAGGTGGATCCTGGCTTAAAGCAAATACCAGAAGAATGTCTATTTGTGCTTTATTGACTATGCAAAGGCATTTGACTCTGTAGATCATAACGAGTTGTGGTTGATATTGAGAAGAATGAGCACTTATTTGTGCTCATGTGGAACCTGTACCTTTACTAGGAGGCTGTTGTGCACACAGAGCAGGGGAACACAGTGTGGTTTAAAATTGAGAAGGGAGTGCTTCAGGGTTTTATTCTTTATCCATACTTTTTCAATCTGTATGCTGAGGAGGTTCAAATCCACCAGCGGTGTTGGCAGAAAGATGAACAATCTCCTATGGTGCAATTTACAGCCTCTGAGGGTTGACCCTGCACTGGAGGGTCAACTAGGAGTTGGTTCTAAATAAAAAAAATATGAGAATTTTTGAAAGAGAAAACAAGAACACTCTAAGCAGATAGTTTTAAGAAACAGAAATCTATTCTCTTACAGTTTAGAAGGCTAGAAGTCCAAATTCAGGGTGCTGGCTCTAGGGGAAGGTGTTCTTTCTTTTGGTTCTGGAGGAAGGTCCACATCTCCTTCAGCATCTGTGGTCCTGACAGACCTTGGAAATCTCTACATGTCTTGTCCTTCTCCACTGTAAATAGGAGCTTCCTAATGCAAGGATCCAACAAATACCCTTAACTCCTGGTAATCCTTCTGGGTAATACTGAGTTTCCCTGTCTAGGCTTGCTTCCTCCTCTTTGATCTCTTAATGAGATAACAGTTGTTTCAAGCTAGACCCTAGGGAAACTCTCATTACATAGGAGAGAACTAGTATGGGATTAAGGGTGGTTGTATTCTATGGTTATTCCTTTTACAACTATATGGTTTATCAGATCATTGAGGGTATATAGTTTCCACATTGTCCCATTACATACTTGTATTTGGGGGACACACAATTCAATCCTATATGTAGGTTAAAGATTGATGAAAATTATGCATTGGGGAAGGGAAGCCAAATCCTTCATGAACCCTGTGCTGCTCATCTCTGCTCTTTCATTGAATTATTATTTCCAGCTGTGGTCAGTTGCTGTCAAGTTGGTCTCAATTCCTTGCAGCCTTACAAAACAAAATGTTACACAGAATGACCTACTGCTGTAGCTATTGTGTTAATCCATGTTATTGAGGACTTCCTCTGTTTTCTTTGACCCTCTAATAAACATGTACTTTTCTGGTGATATGAAAATTAATCCTTTACAAATCTTAACAATGTGGCAACCCATGAAATGTACATTGCAACTAAATTTTGCAAACCACTTCTTCAAGTGTTTGATGACATCACTTATGGTATTGATAAAATTATTTGTCAACATCTTATTCTTTAATACAGTGAGGTTGCTTTTTTTAGAGCAACATGGTGCCTTTTTAAAGCAGTGTAGTTGCCTATTTCCTAAGCAGTGTTGTGTGTCAATGAATCAGAAGCAATACATAACTAATCCTCTAGTGGATGGAGAAAATTATATGGGAGTAAATTGCCCATAATTCTCCCATAGCACAGCTGGTGGATCCAAACTACATACCTTTGGACTGGCAGCACACTTTTTTACCACTAACCACAAGAGTGCCCTTTGAAATAGATCTTTAAAATGGAATTTTAAGGCGAGCTCTGGTGGCCTAGTGGCAAGAGGCTGCACTGCAGTCCTAGAGGTGAGTGGTTCAAATCCACCAGATGCTCTGCTGGAGAAGGAGGGACAATCCTCCTGGACCAGTCAGATCTGATTTGATGGTCCCCCCCCCACACACACCCACACACAAAAGTTAAAGTGGAACTTTAAAATGAATTCAGTAAACATAACTTTGCTCAATATTATAATTGACCTCTAACCTTTGTATTGTAGATATGAAAATTTATACATGATCATCCAAATCCTTTACGGAAGGAGCCAGAGAATAAAATTTTAAATGAACAAGGAGTGCATCACAACTTTATCCTTTCTCCATCCTATCCAATCTGAATGCTGAGAAAATCATTCAAGAAGCTTGACTTTATGAATGAGAATGTGGCATCAGGTTAGAGGAAGACTCATTGACAACCTCTGTTATGCATTAACATATTGCGTTATGCAGATGATACAACTTTGCTTGCTGAAAGTGAGGAGGACTTGAAACACATGCTGCAGAAAATCAATGATTACAATCTCCAATATAGATTACATCTGAGAATCAAGAAGACAAAAATCCTCACTACTTGGCTATAAGCAACTTCTTGATAAATGGAGAAAAGAGTGAAATTGTCAACTATTTCACGTTACTGGATCCACAGTCAACACCCTTAGCCCCAGAGGTAAAAAAATTAAAATATGTGTTGTAATGGGAAAATCTTCTATCTGGGGAGCTCTGTAAAAGTACTAAGGTGCAATAATATCAGTCTAAAGACTAACGTGTGCCTGATTCAGGCCAAGGTCTTTCAGTCACTTGATACGCATCTGAGAGCTTCGGAAATAAATAAGGATGACAGAAGAAGAATTGATGTCTTTGAATTGGGGAGTTGGAGAATATCCCATGGACTGCCAAAAGAACGAGCAGATAAGTCCTGGAGAAAGTACATCCAGACTGCTCTTTGGAGGCAAGGATGGTGAAGCTGTGTCTTACATACTTTGGGTGTGTTGTTAGATGAGCCTATTCCTTGTAAAAGTCAACAAAAGAGAAAAATACCCTCACCTAGATGGATTGGCACAGTGAGCACAGCAATGGGCTCAAATGTGTCAGGGAGGTTGAGGATGGCACAGGATAGGACAAGGTTCAGATCTGTTGTTTATAAGATTGCTATGAGTTGTGCTCAAATCTATAACATGTTGAATAACAACAACAAACAACAACAACAAGAAGCCCATTGAAGGACTGATTATAGTCAGATTGAACTTCAAGGGGTGAGTGAATGAAGGAACTCTTCAACATTAGGCAGAGGCAGGCATTTTATAAATGACTGCTGCTTGTACAAAGAAGTATGAGCTATGAAAGGTTCTAACCAGCTCACAATTCCTACCAGGAAAACAATAACCCAACCACTGCCATTGAGTCAATTCTGACTATTGTTACCCTATAGGACAGAGTAGAAATGTCCCACTGAATTTTAGAAGTTCTGACTCTTTATGACAGCAGACTGCCTCATATTTGTCTGGTGGAACATTTGATGTTGTAACTTTCAAGCTTGATTCAACTCTTAGCTGACCCTCCAGCAGGTTTTCAGAAGCAGTAAATTGCAGGGAAAATCCTGTGGAACTTCTGGTGGCTTCTAAGTCTTCAGACTGACAGCACATAACCTTATCATTAGGCAATCAGAACTCCCCTGTACAGCAATTAGTAGGTTCAAAGTGCCAACCTTTTGGTTAGCATCACAATGTAACCCCCTAATACTACCAAGGTTTGTTTAAAAAAATCAGTGGAGGGTCAATTTGTCAGTTCCTTGGTTGCAGTTTGACAGACGGTGGTTTGAAAAAATGACAGTGATGTCCTGCTTTGCCATCAAGGATAAATTCATCCCAACTGTTTTCATCTTTATAGTCCAGGGCAAATTGATTATTGTACTGAGCAAAATAAAAAGATAATGTACATGGGGAGTGACTCATATATCAGAAACAATACAGTAAATCCTTGGCTTAAGAATGTCCAATTTGGGATTGGAGAGCATTATGCTGAGTGAACTAACTCAGTCTTATAAGGACAAATTCTGTAAGAGATTGTTATTGTAGAAATAGAAAGATAACTAGTAAAACATGTTTGAGGAGTCAAGGTGGAGAGGGTAAGAGTAGAGGGGTGAGGATAGGTAAGGGGGAATCACAGGGTCACACAATTTTATGGATGGATGGAGGGGTGAGTAAAGGAAATGGGAAGGATCCCAGGGGGATCTGAAAAGACAGGGAAATGGTGGGCATAGTTCAATATTGACTAATTTTATAAAATATGATGAATCAGAATAATTGTATGAAACACAAGATGAATGAAGGATAGTGTGAAACACAATGTATATGAACTTTGTAAACAAACCAGTATAAAATAAAAATAAAAAAAAGTATGTCCAATTTAAGGATAGCTCATGTTTAAGAATGGACTACTAACTATGATAAATTTGAAAACCTAGAGGAAATGGAAAAATTCCTTGAAATTCATGCCCTAACCAGATTGAAAATGATAGATATAGAACTCTTGAACAGACCCATCACAAAAGAAGAAATTGAACAGGTCATAGAAAGACTTCCCCAGAAGAAAATTCCTGGGTCAGATGGCTTCACAGCTGAAGTCTACCAAACATTCAGAGAGGATTTGTCACCAATTCCACTTAAATTATTCTAAAAAATTGAAAAAGAAGGAACACTCTTAGAGTTATCCTATTAAGCAAGCATAACCCTAATACCAAAACCAGGAAAAGGTATTATTAAAATAGAAAACTATAGACCAATATCTTTCACAAATACAGATGCAAAAATCCTTAACAAAACCCTAGCCAATAGACTCCAAAAGCACATTAAAAAAATAATTCATCATGACCAAGTGGGATTCATAACAGGTTTACAAGGATGGTTCGACATAAGAAAAACAGTCAATGTAATCAACCATATTAACAAAGCAAATAGCTAGAACCATATGACCTTAATAAATCCAACACTCCTTCTGGATAAAGACATTAGCAAAATTGGAATAGAAGGGGATTTCCTCAACATAGTGAAAAGTATATATGCAAACCAAGAGCCAATATAATTCTCAATGAAGAAAGACTAAAAGCTTTTTCCTTGCAAACAGGAACCAGACAAGGATGTCCATTGTCATCACTTCTATTCAATATTGTACCAGAAATGCTTGCTAGGGCAATACAACAAGAGAATTAAATAAAAGGCATCCAGATCTGCAAAGAGATGGTTAAACTATCACTATCATATATACATAATATGATAGTGTACACAGAAAACCCCAAGGACAACAACAAAAATCTGTTAGAGCTAGTAGAACAATTTAATAGAGTGACTTGATATAAGATCAATATCCAAAAATCAGTAGGATTCCTCCACTGTAACAAAGAGAGCTCAGAGAAGGAAACCAGAAAGCAATTCACATTTACAATAGCCAACCACAGATTAATACTTGGGAGTGAATCTAACTAGAGTTATAAAAGACCTGTACAAAGAAAACTGCAGAACATTTCTGTAAGACACAATAAAAGAAATGGAAAAATATGTCCTGTTCATGGATAGGAAGACTCAATACTGTGAAAATGACATTCATACCAAAAGCCATCTTCATGTTCAACACAAATTCATTGGTCTGTAGTTTTCTTTTATTGAGATTGTGTTGAACAAATGTAATTTTTCAAGGAGATTGAAAGGGAAATTGTCAAGTTTATTTGGAGAGGAAAGAGGCTTTAAATAAGCAAAACACTTCTGATAAACAAAAATGAAGTGGGAGGCATAGCGCTCCCTGACCTCAAAACCTATTAGATAGCAGTAGTAACCAAAGCAACATGGTACTGATACAATGACAGGCATATAGACCAAAGGAACAGAACTGAGAACCCAGAAATGGACCCAGGTATCTATGGTCAACTGATATTTGACAAGGAAATCAAACCTATCAAATGGGGAAATGATAACCTCTTCAACAAATGGTACTGGCAAAACTGCACTGCTACCTTCAGAAAGCTGACACAAGATTCACATCTCATACCATAAACAAAAACCAACCCAACATGGATCAGAGACCTGGGAGTAAAGCCCAAAACCATACAGTTCGTCAGAGACAAACTGGGATCAAGCTTAGAAGGTCAAAGTATGATATAAAGAGAATGCCAAATACAGCCAGAAGTCCACAGTCTAGAGAGGATAAAATTGATGTATGGGATGTTTGAAAGATTAAATTCCTGTGCACATCAAAAACATTTTCTAACAGTGAAAGAAAGCCTACTGACTGGGAAAACACATTTAGCAATACCATTTCAGACAAGGGTCTCATGTCAACAGTTTACAGAATCCTACAGGCATCCACAAGAAAAAGAATGATAATACAATTTAAAAGGGGGCAAAAGACATGGAAAGAATTGTCACAAAGGAAGATATTCATATGGCCAAGAGACCATGAAGATATGCTCCAATCACTAGCAATAAGAGAGATGCAAATCAAAACCACAGTGAGATACCATCTCACTCCAGTAGCAGTGGCAAAGTTTAAAAGGACAGCAAATAATAAATGTGGCCAGACAGGAACTCTTATACATTGTTAATGGGATTGTAAAATGGTATAACCATTCTGGAAGGCAGTTTGGCACTTCCTCAAAAAGCTGGTCATAGAAATTCCGTATGACCCAGCTATTCTACTGCTTGGAATATACCCTGAAAGAATGAGAAGAGAAGCATAAATAGAGACTTGTACACCAGTGTTCATGGTACCACTATTCATCATTGCAAAAACAAGGAAACAGTTCAAATGTCCAACCACAGTTGAATGGATTAAGAAATTATGGTAATTCACTCAATGCAATACTATGCAGAGGTAGGAGCAATGATTTTGTAAATTACTACCTAACTTGGTAGGGACAGGAAAGCATTATGCTAAATGAACTAATTCAGTTCTATAAGGACAAGTATTGTATAAGATCATTATTGCAGAACACAAATGAGAATCCAAGGGGGGGAAGGGGGGAGCAGAGGGAGGTATATGAGTGAGGGTAGCACGGAGGATAGGGAGTGATTAATCATAGAGTTGCACAACTTGATGAGTGGAGGGCTGGGTGGTTAAAGGAAATGAGAAAGATCTGGTGTGAAAAACAATGTATATGAACTTTGTAGGTAGACTAGTATAAAATAAAAAAATTATTTTTTAAAAAAGAATGGAGTGCTATTAAGCCTATTATATTAAAAATCTGAGTTAAATGCAATGATTTGTAATAATGGATGGATATGCTATTTTGAGACACTCATGAAAGCCATGCACATCTGTAGCAATGCATAGGCTCAAGGAAGGAGAGAAATCCATCCACCTTAACTCAGGTAACATTGCTGTTAATACCATGTTGAGTGCTAAACTTTGGATTAAATTTTCCCTGTAAGGAGAAGTGGTAGTTGATACTGTTAATAACTGCAGTTAATCTTTCATGAAAATGATGCTCTAAAGTACACTGCACTCCCAGACTGAAGAATTAAACAATGAAGACTTTAATGGATGTAGAATAGCAGATTAGCATTTGTGCAAGAAGCCTGGGAACTGAAAACTAAAGATTTGAAAAAGGTTTTGATGAAAAAGTTTACTGGTTCACCACTGGGGATCAAATAGCAGAGAAGAAAGTGCCTTGCAGGCTACTGAGACCTGAAACAGAAAGGGAACCAGCCAACAGAAACACCTCACAGATCATCCATAAAACCACTTGAAGAGGAAATAGAGGGATAACCAACAGAATGCTGTTGCAAAATGGAATGGAGTATAACCAACTATTAACTTCTGCAATTCTATCAATAGTATCATAAAGATAAGGAATACATAGCTTCCTGCACAGACACAACAGTACCTGCCCCGCACATACCAAGAAGAACTTCATGTCGAGGAAGTAGCAATCAGGGTCAAACATAATGAGAAAAAAAAACCCTTCTCCTAACAAAGTATGTCAGATCATGGACCCAACTAATACACCAGAGACAGAAAATAGAAGGAATATACTGACATGGAGTTTCTAGAAATGGTACTGAAGAAGTTACAAATGGTGGAAGAAGAATTGAAATCATAAGTAAAGAGTAACCAAAAAAATTTAAAAATCATTACAAGACAGAGAGAATGCAACCAATGCAGCACCAGAAACAACAGAAAAGCATGAAAATATATTTTCAGAATATCGAGACAGATATTGCATACAATTTCAACAGGTTGGAAAGACAAAAAACCAGTACAGAGGAGCTAGAACAAAGAATCATTGAGATAAAAGACAAGAACCTCAGTGCGAACTTACTATAAGAAAAACAGAAGACAGAAGAAAAATCAAGAAAACATAGGAAAAATATGGGTTGATTTAAAACAAAGCAACATATATATGCTTGAAATTTTAGAACAGGAGGGAGGAAAAAACCACTGAGAAAATTGTGGAAGAGGTACTAGAAGAAAACTTTCTAAGTATCATGTAAAACAAAGAAATATATATTTAAGAAGCTTAGAGAACTCTAAATAGGACAGACCTCAAAAGAAAAACATGAAGGCATATTATAGTCAAGTCCCCCCCCCCAAATCTAAGACAAGGTCTAAAAAGCAGCATGAGAAAAATAGTGTCATCTACAAAGGAGAACCAATCAGATTAAGTTTTGACTTCTCAGTAGAAACCAAGAGAATAAGATAACAGGATGGCATATATTGAAGGCTAAAAGAAAACAATTGCCAACCTAGGATTCTGTACCCAGCGAAGCTGTCCATAAAATGTGAAGAAGAAATTAGGTCACTTGCAGAAAAGCAGAAACTTAAGGAGTTAGTGGAAAGAAGACTAATTGTACAAAAAAATATTAATTAAGTCCTTCACACTGAAACAGCCAAAGAAAATGGAAGGACCAAAACAAGCAGTAAGAACAGAAAAAGGAATGCAGCAAAAAAAGCAATGATACAACCTACTGTCAGTAATTGCACTGAATATGAATGGTTTAAGAGAAAATTAGGAGAAATATTAGCAGAAAGTATTTAAATTAAAAAGAATCTTGTTAGTATGTTGCCTACAAAAGATACATCTAAGAAATGAGGAGAAAGATACACTAAAAATGAAAGGATGGCAAAAAAACCATATATCAAGAAAATGGCATCCATAAGAAAGTAGGAGTGACAATACTAATCTCTGTTAAAATAAAGTTCAGAGTGAAAACCACCATAATATATTAAGAAGGGTGTCACGTAATGATTAAAGACACAATAGAACAAGATGACACCTTCCTAGTAAACATGTTCACACCAACTGATTGTTGTTATCTGCTGTCAAGTCCAACTCATAGTGATCCTATGAATGACAGATCTGAATCCTGTTCTATTCTGTACCATCCTCACAATCTCTGACATGCTTAAGCCCATTGCTGCAGTCATTGTGTCAATCTACCTGGCTGAGAGTCTTCTACTCCTTCACTGTCTGTCCACTTTTCCAAGCATGATATCCCTTTTCAAGGAATAACTTCTTCTAACGCTATGTTCAAAGTGTGAGATGAAGCTTTATCATCTTTGCCTCCAAGGAGCACTCTGGCTGCATTTCTCAAAAGCATATTTGTTTGTTCTTTCGGTAATCCATGGAATACTCAGCACTCTCCTCCATGCTACAATTCAAAGGCATCAATTCTTCTGTCATCTTTATTCATTGTCTAGCTTTCAAATATATAGCAAGGGACTGAAAAGACCTTAGGCTTACCTTAGACCTGAAACTGACATCATTGCTCCTTGATAATTTGGAGAGGTTCCTGGCTACAAACTTTTCCAGTACACTACATCTCCTGATCTCTTGATTGCTGATACCAACTGTATTGATTGTGGATCCAAGTAAGATGAAATAATCTATAGTTTCAATCTTTTCTTCATCTATCATGACGTTGTCTATTGGTCCAAAGGCAAAGATTTTTATTTTCTTGATGTTGAGATGAAACCCACATTGAAGGCTGCAGTTTTTTACCTTCCACAGCAAACACTGTAAATTCTCCTCACTCTCAGTAAACAAGGTTGTGTCAACACCATAATGCAGGTTATTGATGAGTCTTCCTCTAATCTTAATGACATATTCTTCCTTATAGATTCCAGCTTCTTGAATTGTTTGCTCAGAATACAGATTGAATAGGTATGGAGAGAGGATATAATCCAGACACACTCCTTTCCTAATTTTAAACCATGTAGTGTTCCCTTGCTCTGTTTGCTTATTGGCCTCTTGGTCTAGGTATAGGCTTTGCACAAGTATAATTAAGTGGTCTGAAATTCCCCTTCTTCTCAATGTCAACCATAGTTAATTATGATCCACACACTCAAATGCCTTTTCATAGTCAATAAAGCACAAACAGACATTCTTCTGGTATTCTTTGCTTTCAGCTAGGATTCATCTGATATCAGCAATGATAGGCTTTGTGTGATGGCCTCTCCTAAGCTTGAACTTCTGGCAGTTCTTTGTCTACGTACTGGTAGAGCTGGTTTTGTATGATCTTCAGAAGTATTTTGCTTCCATGTAATATCAATGATATTGTTCAATAATTTCCACATTCTATTGAATCACCTTTCTTGGGAATGGTAACAAATACAAAATACATAAAACAAAGGTTAATAGACTTGAGGGAAGAAATAGACAGCAACACAGTAGTAGTACGAGATTTAAACACACCATTCTCACCAAAAGATAGGTCAACTCAGAAGAAATTCAACAAAGACAATCAGAAGAACTAAAATATATATATAATTCAGTTCAATCTCACAGATGTATTCAAGGTACTTTACTCAATAAAAATGGAATTTACTTTCTTCTCAAGTGTATCTGGTACATTTCCCAGAATTGACCATATACTAAGACAAAAAATAAGCTTCAACAAATTTTAAAACTTCGAAATAATACAAGGTGCTTCTCATATCACAACACTATGAAACAGGAAATCATTACAGAGTGCCTCTCTAGGGAGCACACCACCAGAGCTCCTGAGCTGAGGTTAAC
>NW_006399797.1:17477982-17488436 GCF_000299155.1 Elephantulus edwardii | reverse complement strand
GTGCATATATTTGAATGATAGTGGTATTCACTGGACTTCCTTGTAAGCGTATAGATATTATCCTGTCACTGACAATATTGTACTTCAAGTCAGATCTAGCAATGACTTTTTTAACTATTAAAGCAACTCCATTTTTCCTCACTTTTTCATCTCCAGAGTAATAAATGGTCATCCGACTCAAAATGCCCCATGCCAGTCCATCTCATCTCACCAATGCCTAGTATGTCAATATTTATGCCAGTCTATGCCAGGAAATCTGGAGGACTATTGTCTGGCTAACTGCTAGGAAGAGATTGCTATTTGTTTGCATTCCCAAGAAAGATGATCCAACAGAATGTGGAAATTATTGAACAATATCATTAGTATCATGAGTAAAATACTGCTGAAGATCATTAAAAAATAGCTAGAATGGTACCCAGACAAAGAACTATTAGAAGATCAAGCAGGATTTAGGAGAGCCTGTAGTACCAGGGATGTCATTGCTGATGTCAGATGAATCTTAGCTAAAAGTAAAGAATACCAGAAGAATATTTATTTATGTTTTATTGACTATGCAAAGCCATTTGACTGTATGAATCATAACAATATGTGGCTAACATTGAAAGTGTGGGAATCCTTTAACTTTTCATTGTGCTCGTGTGAAACCTATGTCTAGCCCAAGAGGCTAGAACAAGGGAACACTACATGGTTTAAAATTAGGAAAGGTGTGTGTCAGAATTGTATATTCTTTCCATATTTATTCAATCTGTATGCTGAACAAATTATTCAAGAAGTTGGACTCTATGAAGAAAAATGTGGCATCAAGATTTGAGGAAGATTTATCAATAACCTGTGTTGTAAAGACGATACAATCTTGCTTGCTGAAAGTGAGGAGGACTTGAAGCACTTGTTGCAGAAGGTCAAAGTATACAGCCTTCAATAAGAATGGAATCTCATTGTCAAGAAAACAAAGATTCTTACTACTGGATGGATTTGCAACATCATGATAAAGAAAATACTGACGTTGTGAAAAAATTTCTTCTTGCTTGGATCCACAATCAACACCCTTGGGCACCAGGAGTCAGGCAATCAGGGGGCACATTGCATTTGTAAAGTCAGGAACCTCTTTAAATTATTGAGGGTCAATAACATCAGTTTGAAGACCAAGCATCAACTCTCCTTCTGCCATTCTATTCCTTCTTCAGCTCTCAGATACAAGTGGCCTTTCTGAGAGCTGGAGAAGGAATAGAATGGCAGGAGGAGAGTTGATGCCTTTGAGCTGTGGTGTTGGAGAAGAGTGCTGAACATCCCATGGACTGCCAAAAGAACAAACAGATATGTCTTAAAGAAAGTGCAGCCAGTACTACTTGGAGGTAAAGATGACAAAGCTTCATCTCATATACTTTGGGCATGTTGCTAGGTGAGGCTATTCCTTGGAGAGAGACATTATACTTGGAAAGATGAAGGGCTGACAAAGGAGAGGAAGACTCTCAACTAGATGGATGCCACAAAGACTGCCACAATGGGCTCTAGTGTGTCTGAAATCGTGAGGAAGGCATAGGATAGGACAGCATTCAAATCTATTAAAAGGATCAAATTGAGTCATACTTGATTCGATAGCACATAACAATAACAACAACAACAACATACAAGACATTTCCATGAAAAAGTAAAGGTAGACAATTGGATTAGGAGAAACATGAGTTAATAGAGTTCACTTTCAATAGCAGGAAAAGTTTTTAAAGAAAGATTGATTTTAGTTTGAGATCCTGTAGGTAGTTGAGGAAGAATGTTTAAACATGATAGAAGAAGCAAAGTTTGGGCTAACTGGAATAAAAATCATAGCTAAAGATACTAGATATGTTCCTAGGAACAAACATCTCCTCCTTTGAGATTAAATTAGATTGGACTATGACACATAATGACCCTACGAACAAAAGCTCTGAACTCTTCCCTGTCCTTTGCTATTTTCATCAATTCCAATGCCTTGAGAACATTGTTACAAGATACTGTTATCAATCCATCTCATTGAAAATCTTGCTCTTTTATGTTGATCTCTCACCTTTCCAAGCTTGTTGTTCTTCTCCAAGGACTGGCCTGGAGTATGTGAGGTGGAATTTTGCCATCTTTGCTTCCAAGGATTGTCCTGGTTTCACTTCCTCCAGGATAGACTGGCTCGTTCATTTGGTAGTCCATGGTAGAAGTATGTTTTCAAGGGAGAAGTTTAGGAACATAAATACTATAGCTCAAGCTTATTGTATTTTTGTTGTAGTTGTTTGACAGCGAGTTTGAACTGCCCCATAGCTGCTCTCCAGTGGGTTTTCACAGGCAGAAATTGCATAGGAGGAGATTGCCCACTAAGTTTATTAAGGGAGTGTATAAAGAAACTCATTAAGGATAAGTAAAGGGATTATCTAGACAAATTGAGGTTTTAAATGTGATGAGTAAAAATAATAATGTACAAAAGTGCTTACTATACTATATTTTTTGAGGAGCATTTCCTCTTTAAGGGGAGCTTAGGTGGCCTAGTGGCAAAAAGCTGTGCTGTAATTCTGAAAGCACATGGTTCATGGCCACTAGCCGCTCCATGGGAGAAGGATAGACAATCTCCCCCAGTGCAATTAACTGCCTCTGAAAACCTTCCATAGGGTCAGCTGTGAGTTGGTTCCGACTCTGTGGTACACAACAACAACCACAACCCTCTTTAAAGGTTTTCCAATAGTAATTCAGGCCCAGAGATAAGAGATAAAGGAGGTGGATTAATGATGCAGTAACATTTTCTTTTACGTATGGATACTATTTTCAGAACTCTTAAATTTAAGAATAGTATTTTTTTTTTCTTTAATGAAACTGCTCAAACAGAACTTCTCTAAAGATTTCATACTGGGTCTCTTGGGCCACCTAAGATATGTATTACACTTTCTTTGCTATGCTCTTAACAGAAGTCAATCATCAGCACTTTATTATTTTTTTCTTTCACCAACACTTTATTCTATCAGAAGATATATTCACAGGGTCCTATGACATGAGAGATAGGGAATCTCTTTTATAATTATGTCCCGGTGGTGCAATGGTTAAGTGCTCAGCAGCTTACTGCAAGATTGGAGTAGTTAGGAAACTTGAAAAATTATCTTCTTTAAAGTCACACATATGGTGAAATTGCCCCATGAATCTGCATTGGTGCTGGAGTGATCTTAAAGGGACTGATCAGTGGTCAGAGGAAAGTGACAAGTACTTGTCACATGCTATCTTCACCTCTGTGATGATGTCTAACATATCAAAAAGACAAAACAGGAAGAATTTTTTTAATTATTATTAAATTTTATTAGTTTTAATGAGCATTTACAGAGATTTTGGGTAACAGGAAGTATTTTTAATAGGAAGCTGAACAGAAGTCTGTGATTTGATCAAACCCAAGTTGCTGTTTCTGAGGAAGCACTCTCCCAGGACAAACACAGCAGCCTCTTCAGATTCAGAATGTGTCAGTTGTTTCATTAGTTCAAATTTAGCTAAATGAAAATGATTCTATGCCATACCTATAAAATACGATGATGACTAGCAATCATAGCAATAGCATCAGTAAGAGTAAAATGACAAAATGAGACATGGACAGTATAAAAATTGGCATTACTATATTCAGTTAAGATCACATGCAAGCAAGAGCTACTGAAAATGATACAAAAATGACTGGAACAGCATATCATCAGAGAACTGCCAGATGTGCAGGCTGGGTTTAGAAGAGGCTGTGCTACTAAGACTATTTAGCCAATGTTAGATGGATCTAAGCTGGAAGCAATAGAGTACTAGAGGAATGTGTATATGTATTTCATTGATTATGCAAAGGCATTTAACTGTGTGGATCATAATAAACTGTGGCTGACTTTGAGAAGAATGGGAATCCCAGATCACGTGATTATGCTTATGTGAAACTTGTACTTGGACCAGGAAGCAGTCATCAGAAGAGAACAAGGGAACACTGCATAGTTCAAAATTGGGAAGGGTGTACACCAGGGATGTGTCCTATCTCGGTACCTTTTCAACATATATGCAGAACAGATTATCCGGGAGGCTGGGCTCTATGAGGAGAAGTGTGGCATCAGGATTAGAGGAAGATTCATCAACAACCTGTATTATCAAGAACATGGAAACCATAATCTATGTCCAACCACAATCGGATGACAGAAGAAGAATCTATGCTTTTGAGCTGTGGTGCTGGAGAAGAGTACTGAATATATCATGGACTGCTAAGAGAACAAACAGGCTCATACCAGTGAGAGTGAAACCAGGCTGTTTCTTGGAGGCAAGGATTCTGAAGCTCCATCTCACATACTTTGGACATGTTGCAAGGAGGGACCAGTCCTTGGAGAGGGACATCATGCTTGAGAGGGTGGAGGGACAGTGCAAGAGAGGAAGAACCTAGATGAGATGGATTGACTTAGTGACTTGCATAATGGGGGTAGGTGTGTCAGAGACAATTAAAGTTGGCTCAGGATAGAGCAGGATTCAGGAATCATAGGGTCACTATGAGTTGCAAGTGACTCAACGGCAGATAACAACAAGCAGTTACTCATTTGTAACGTGGAGTTGAAGGAGTAGAGAAAGTGGGGAGAACAACATATGAGTGAACAGCATAAGGCTGGCTATAAGAAGGAGAACCCTGGCTTCTGAAGAGAGAGGGGAAAGAATAAGCAGCTAAGCTGACCCAGTTGCCATTGAGTCGATTGTAGCCCATGTATGTTTGGGTAGAAGTATATTCTGTAGGGTTTTCAATGGCTCATTTCTCAGAAGCAAAAAACTTGTCTTTTCTTCCAAGGTGCCTCTGGGTGGATTCAAACCTCTAATCTTTTGATTAGCAGCTAGGTGAGCTAATCATTGGCATGAATCAGGAAGTCCTGTTGTCTTTGTTGTTAAGGATTCAGCTCTGATTTACTGTGATCAGTTGCACAACAGAACAAAATCCTGTCCAATCCTGTGCCATCCTCACAATTTCTGCTGTGCTTAAGCTCATTGTTGAAGTCACTGTATTAATCTATTTTGTTGAGAGTCTTCTTCACTCATCTTCAACCTTTCCAAGGATGATATCCTACTCTAGGGACTGATCCCTCCTGATAATTTGTCCAAAATATATCAGAGAAAGTCACACAATTCTTAATTCTAAGAAACACTCTGGATACCTTCAATGACTTTGTTTTCTTTTCTTCTTTTTTTGGCAGCCCATAGGCTATCCACTCTGCTTCTCTGAAGGTTGGCATTATGAGGAAGAATGTGGCTGGCATCAGGATTGGAGGAAGACTCATCAACTACTTATGTTATGCAGATGACACAACTTTGCTTGCTGAAACTGAGGAGGACCTGAAGTCCTTGCTGTAGAAGGTCAAGAACTGTAGTCTTCAACAGGGATTGAAGCTCAACATCAAGAAGATAAAATTCTCACCACTGGGCCAATTGGTAGCACAATGACAGATGGAGAAGAGACTGAAATAGGTAACAGTTAAAGCTTGCTTAGTTCCATAATTAACATTCTTGGCACCAGCAGTCAGGAGATCAAAAGATGAATTGCACTGGGAAATCTGCTGTCAGAGACCTCTCCAGAGTACTGAAGAGCAACAATGTCAGTCTAGAGACTAAGGTAAGCCTGATCTTGTCCACGATCTTTGCAATTACTTGCTATACATCAGAGAGCTGGACAATGACTAAGGATGACAGAAGAATAGATGCTTCTGAGTTGTGGTTCTGGAGAAGAGAGTTGAACATACCATAGACTGCCAAGAAAACAAATAATTCTGTCTTGGAGAGGGTGAAACCAGTTTTTCTCCTTGGAGGCTAAGGTTTTGAAGCTCTGTCTCACATACTTTGGGCACGTGGCCAGGAGGGACTGGTCATTGGAGAAGGAGATCATATAGGGAAAGGTGGAGGGACAGTTCAGGAGAGGAAGACCCTGGGTGAGATGGATTGATACAGTAACTGAGGCAATGGATGTAGGTATGTCAGAGTTAGTGAGACTGGGTCAGTACAGAGCAGGCTTCAGAGCTGTTGTGTATAAGGTCATTGTTAGTCGCAGGTGACTTGATGACATATAACAACAGCAGCAGAGACAAAATACCACAACTCAAAGGCATAAATTCTCCCCCCCCAGTAAATTTTTTTAAATTTTAATGCAAGTTTACAGAGACTTTGGATTTCCATTCATTCATTGTTGCACACTTTCCTCTCTTCCCACTCCCCTCGAGTTCACTTTTCTCTTTAAAAATTAAAAAAAAAGAAAAAATATTAAATCTTTTATTGTTATACAATCCCTGCCCCAGTCTACTCCACTATGCAGCTTTCATTCTGGACTCTTGTCATGACAATAATACCTAAATCTCTCTTCTGTTTCAATGCAGCATACATTTTTTATTTCCTCTTAGTTTCCCTCCAACTCTGATGTCAGACCCGCTTTACAACAGTGGCACTATGCAGTATTTGTCTTTTTGTGATCAAAGGCATAAATTCTTGTTGTTAGGTGCCATATAAGTCAGTACAACTCATAGAAACACTATGAACAGTGGATCTGACCCCTGTCCTATCCTCAGTATTTCCAACATATTTGAGTCAATTGCTGTAGTCACTGTGGCAATCCATCTTGTTGAGAGTCTTCTTCTCTTTCACTGATCCTTAACCTTTCCAAACATGATGACACTGTCCATGTTATAATCAGTCCTTCCTTAACAACATGCCCAACCTTCATCATTCGTGCTTTCTCTCAGACCTAGCTTCTTGTTCTTTCTGCAGTCCTTGAAGTATTCAGTACTTTTCTCCAACACCACAACTAAATGCATACACAGTCTTATACATATTATTTCATTGCTTTCTTGCCTGGCTGGTTTCTGCTGTGAAATAGAACTTAGTCTTCTTGGTTCTCCTTTGTAAGCAACTCTTTGTTTACCAAGATGCTTTCCATACTCTTTTTTTTTTGTCATTAATTTTGTAAAATTTGATTATGTCTTGGTGTTTGTCTTTTTGGATCTATCCGTTTAGGGTTTCTCTTGGCTTATGTTTTTTTAAAAAATATTGTTTGGAAGCAGGAGTGGCATCCACTTCCTAAATAACATGTCTCCGGAACCTCTATGAACTTTGAAAAACAACAGTAGTTTTAGAAAGGCTTCAGCCCTTTAATTCTTCGGGTCGCTATGAATCATGCTCAACTTGAAGGCAATAAACAACAACAACTAGTTTATTTACAAAATTTGAATACATTGTTTTTCACACCAGTTCCTTCCCATTTCCCTAATAACCCCCATTATCAAATTGTGTGACCCCATAATTAATTCCCCTCCTCTGCACACATGCTCACCCCTCTGCTTTCACTTCCCCTCTTGAATCCTCATGCTTATTCTACAGTAATAGTTTTATACAGTATTTGTCCTTATAGGACTGCGTTAGTTTACTCAGCATAATGCTCTTCTCTTGGCTTCTTGAATGCATATTTTCTCATTTTCCATGATATTTGGGAGTTTTTAGCAACTCTTCACTGATTTTTTCAGTGCATTCTTTTAAAGACCGAAAACATGTATGTTTTAATGTATTTTAATTGCAAACTTAAAGAACAGTACAGAAGACAGACAACATTAAAAGATGCACTTGCATATAAGAACTCAGAAAAGTATAGTGAATAGATAGATCTACTGTATGATAAAAATGTTACAAACATTATTTAGTTGCAACTTACTTCTTTTTAAAAAGATCCAAATGTTATCTTTGTCCAGAAAAATTTAAAAAGTTTCTTTATAAATGTTACAGAGTTGAACTGCTGAAACTTGTCCAAGGAAACATTTTTTTCTGACTTATGGCTTTATGTCACCACATTTAGAAATTTACACACAAATGAAAATGGAAAACTGCCAATGTCTTCTATGTATTTCCCCATTCACAATAAGCTACCTTTTGACTCCATGGGATAAATAATCTAATGTTCATGAACTCTCAATAATAGGAAGAAGGGACGGATTGATTAATTGATTGATTGATGAGAAGATGTTTCCCATCATAGTGGATTACTATTTTTTTTAAGACTATTGAATCAGAGGCACTCTAGTGGCCCAGTGGCAAGAAACTGCACTGCAATCCCAGAGGTACGTGGTTCGAATCCACCAGATGCTCTGCTTGAGAAGGAGGGGTAATCTCCTCCTGTACCAGTCAGATCTGATTTGACGGGTACACGCACAAAAAATAGTAAATTTTTTTAAAAAAAGACTATTGAATCTACAACCAGGAGATGATAAAATAAGATGAATGGGACCTTCTAAGAATCAAATCCCTATGCACATCCAAAAACTGCTCCAACAGGGTAAAAAGGGAAGCCACAGACTGGGAAAAAAATATTTGGTAATGACATGTTAGATAAGTGACTTATATCTAGAATTTATAAAATACTTGAGCACCACAACAAGATAAAGGTAAACAATCCAATTGAAAAATGGGCACAGGATATTAACAGACACTCAGATGGCCAACAAGCACATGAAGAAATGTTCAAAATTCCTAGCTCTAAGAGATATGCAAATCAAAACAACTATGAGAGATCATCTCACCCCAGTAAGAATAGTAAAATTTAACAGAACAGCAAGCAACAAATGCTGGTGAGGTTGTGGAGAAACTGGAACCTTTATTCACTGTTGGTGAAAGTGTAAAATGGTGCAACCACTGTGGAAGGTGGTGTGGTGCTTTCTCAAAAAATTGCAAATAGAGATACCATTTGACCCAGCAATTCCACTACTGGGAATATACCCCAAAGAGACCATAACTGCCACCCAAGCAGATATATGCATACCCATGTTTATTGTGGCTTTGTTCACAATAGCAAGGAGTTGGAAACAACCTAAATGCCCATCAACAAACGAATGGATAGAAAAGCTGCACACAATGAGAATATCCACACAATGGGATATTACGCTGCATTGAAAAACAAGGAACTCATGCAATATTATTCAAAATGAGTGACCCTGGAGGAGATTATGCTGAGTGAAATATCTCAGTCACAAAAAGAAAAATACTCCATAGTGCCACTGTTGTAAAATAGGACTGACATTGAGGTTGGGGGGAGACTGAGAAAGATGGGTTCAATAATGTATACTGCATTGAAACAGATGAGGGAAAAATTGTTTTAAAGGGATATGTGATTAGGTATTATTGTCATGACAGGAGTCAGAATGAAGGCTGCATAGTGGAGTGGACCTCAGGAGAGGGATTGTAAAACAATGAAAGAATTTTTCTTTTACTTTTCAAAGAGTAGATTGTACTGGTGGGGAGGGATAGGCAGGGAGAAAAGTGCAGCAATGAGTGACTGGAAATCCCAAGTCTCTAAATTTTCATTAAAATTAATAATAATAATAAGGAAAAAGGATTCTTGAGACATTTTTTCATTGGTTTTGTTTTGTTTTTTAATTTTAATGAAAGTTTAAAGAGACTTAGGGTTTCCAGTCATTCACTGTTGCACTTTTCTCCCTGTCCCCCACCCCTAATTTACTCTTCTCTTTGAAAAGAAAAACTCTTTCATTGTTATGCAATCTCTCCCCCCCAAGTCCGCTCCACTATATAGCCTTCACTCTGGACTTCTGTAATGACAAGAATACCCATTCATATATCCCTTTTAAAAAGTTCTCTCCCTCATTTGTTTCAAAGCAATATACATCATTCCTCCCTCCTTTTCTGTCTTCCCTCAAACCTGATGTCAGTCCCGTTTTACAGCAGTGGCACTATGCAATATTTGTCCTTCTGTGACTGAGATATTTCATTCAGCATAATGTCCTCGAGGGTCACCCATTTTGCATAATATTTCATGAGTTCCTTGTTTTTCAGTGCTGTATAGTATTCCATTGTGTGAATATACCACAGCTTCTCTAGCCATTCATTTGCTGATGGGCACTTGGCTTGTTTTAGCTCTTTGCTATTGCGAACAAAGCCACCATAAATATGGGTGTGCATATATTCATTTGGGTGGTAGTTACGTTTTCTTTAGGGTAAATTCCCTATAGTGGAATTGCTGGGTCAAATTGTATCTCTATTTGCAACTTTTTGAGAAAGCACCATACAGCCTTCCATAGTGGTTGCACCATTTTACACTTTCACCAACAGTGAATAAAGGTTCCAGTTTCTCCACAACCTCACCAGCATTTGTTGTTTGGTGCTCTGTTAAATTTTACTATTCTTACTGGGGTGAGATTAGTGAGCAGAAAGACCTCACTTGCCTCCTTCAGAGGACCAGTAGCTGCGCTCTGAAAATGCAGATCTGTTTTGAAGTCCGGGTCGCACTCTTGCGAGTGGCTTTTGTCCCCAGGTTCCTGGGTTTTTTCCACCAGCTGATATGTGGGCGGTGGGCTCTGTAGGAGCCATAGTATTAAGACCTCTTCACTGACCACCACCCCTTCATTGGCTGGAGCTCGGGAGCTCTGGCTTCGGGGAGCAAACGTGGCGGGCGGGGTGGCACTGGCCAACCT
>NW_006399797.1:17463694-17477882 GCF_000299155.1 Elephantulus edwardii | reverse complement strand
TTTTACTCTTAATGTTATCTCACATGATTCTTAGGTTTCCTTCATGTTCTTTCCTCTTTTTTTTCTGATTGTTCCTCTAACAGTTCTCTATTGAAGGATTTGTCATCCATCTCCCTAAGTCTGTGTTTCGTCAATTCTCCTCTTTTGTAGTTCTACTGCATTACTTATTTCAGAAATTTTGGCCTTAATGTAATTTGGTCTTAATGTAATTTGCTGTTTTTAAAACTTTCTTTCAATTTTCCTTTTATCTATTGTATTGTATTGGCTTGTTTCATTGATTTATATTTTGAATTCTTGTAGAGGTTTCTCCATCCTTTCTTGAACTTTGTAGTTTTCTTGAACTTTTTCCTCAGTCTGTAGAAGATATTTAAATGTCTGTTGTTCCTTTGAGTTTCTTATTAGGAAGTTCCAAAACATTCTTGCTGTGAGAGATTTTCTGGTTCTGTACTTGGGTCACCTTTTTGTTGTCTCTCAAACCTTGTGGTATTGTTTTCTTTGTATGAGTTTATTTTGATATTTCTGATTGAGCCATGTGTGTTGTGTTGTTGCTAGTTTGGTAATTGTTACTTTTCCACTTCTTTTCTTTTGATAAGGTCGATAGAAGCCGCTGGTGTATATGCAGTGCTTTGCTCTGCGTGTGTGTAGAGCAATTGTAGAACACAGTATTTTCAGTGTTTGTTGCAGCCATTTATTGATCAGGTCAAGCAGGAACTGGTCCCTACTCTTGGTAGATAGAGAATATGCAGAAGGAGAATGTGTTTCTAGACACTATCTGTTGACAGATGGGATATACAAAAAAAAAAAAGAGAGAGAGAGAGGAAAGAAAGAAAATCAAAGGAAAAAAAAACCCCACCCAAAACTAAGAAAATAAGATTGAGCAAAGCAAATAGAAAATCCAAACTGAGAGTGGTACGAAATGAAGAGAAGTGTACATGAAAAAAAGAAAGAAAAAAAAATTGAGTGATAATAGGAAAGAAAAAGAAAGAGAAGGGGAAAATGTAAGGTATGGAAGAAAAGCACAATAGAAGGACATAAACCAAACAACATCCCTAAAAGCTACAGGAAATAAATCTATGAGAGATAAACTGAGGGACTTTTGAGGTGGGTGAACTAGGTGTTTGATTGGCAGCGTTCTTGCCACTGCTGTTGTGGGTAGAATCAAAACAACTTATAGCTTGGCACAGTGAGCCTGCCAGTCTAGCAGAATGTTAGAGTTGGGATTCCTAGTCAAGTCAGAGTGTCTGTTTGTCTGAGAGGAGGTGGAGGCCTGGTTCTTGGACACAGTCTCTCTCGCCTTAAAGGAGGCTAGGCTTGTCTGACTGGCTAGGTGTGGTGTTGTTGCCTGTACCAAAGGCATGGATATAGGCAGAGATGGCTAATGTGGAGACTGGAATGGCCAAGGATGGCACACTCTGAGGGTATATTGCTCCAAATGTGACAGTGTTATGTGCTGAGCAGGGTTGCCCTGTGAGAGGCAAGGATGCCAGGCAGAGATTTTACACCACTAATCATTTGTCCAAACAGCAAGGGGGTACTGCATGGTTCAAAATCAAGAAAGGGGTTAAAATGGAATGTATCCTTTCTCTGTACCGTTTCAGAACAGATCATTGAGGAGGCTTCACTTTATGAAGAAGAATGTAGCATGAGGATTGGAGGCTGACTGATTAACAAACTGTATTATGCAGATGACACAACCAGGCTCACTAAATCTGAGGTGAACTTGAAGTGTTTGCTGCAGAAGATCAAGGACTGCAGGTTTCAATACATCAGATAAGCCAAGATCCTCATCATCAGGCCAATAGGCAATATCATGATAGAAGGACAAAATATTGAAGTTGTTAACAATTTCATCTAGCTTGGATTCACAAATAACATTCTTGACACCAGTACTCAAGAAATCAAACGACGGATTACTTTGGGAAAAATCTTAATCTTCTGTCAGGGACCTCTTCAGAATACTAAGGAGCAAAATGTCAGTCTAGTCAGGACATGATCTTCTCAATTGCTTGCTATGCATCTGAGAGCTGGGCAATGACTAAGGATGATAGAATTGATGCTTTTGAGTTATGGCACTGGAGAAGAGTGTTGAACATACCAGGACTTCCAAGAGAACAAAAAAGTCTGTCCTGGAGAGGATGAAACCAGGTTGCTCCTTGGAGGCAAGCATTTTGAAATTCCGTCTCACATACTTTGGGCACGTTGCTAGAAGGAATCAGTCCTTGGAGTAGGACATCATGCTTGGAAGGGTAGAGGGATAGGGCAGGAGAGGAGACTCTAGATGAGAGGGATTGACACAGTGGCAATGGGGGCAGGCATGTCAGAGACAGTGAGATTGGCTTAGGACAGAGCAGAGTTCAGAGCTATTATTTATAGGGTTGCTATGAGTAGTAGTCAACTCTAAGGGACATAACAACTACTCAGGGGCTGACTATAGGCCAAGCATGGCACACAGGGAGGTTCTGTATTTTGGAGGTAGACTGAGAGTGTAGAGCTCTGCTCTTGCTCCAAGCACTAGATACAAAGTAATTTAGGCCTGATCTTAGTCAGAGCTTGAGTAGGCCAAGGGATTGCTGACAGCCCCCTGGTAGAAGGTAGGAGATGAGATGTCATCCTTTTCCCCGAAAGTACACAAGAGATTTCTGCAGTATTCAGTTCCCAAACTGAGTAGATGATTGCTGCAAATATTCTCTGCTCTTTTTACAGTTCTGTGCTACATTTGTTCCCTTATTTGATGTTTTAATTCAATCTCTTCCTTCAGTCAGTAAACACTTACTTGCTTTTTCTTTTTAAATTCAAGGTTCCAGAATTATCATTCAAATCTTTTGTCGTCATTTTCTTATGTCTTAGGTGAAGAAAGTCTGAACTGCCTGAGTCTAGTCCACCATCTTTACCCAGAAATTCTTCTTTATCACATTTGCCCAGTGCAATGGGTCATTTGGTTTCTTATCTGTTGCTACTATGGGCTTTGATTGTGAATCCAAGGAAAAAGAAATTATTGGAAACTTAAATCTTGTCTCCATTTATCATGATGATGTTTATTGCCCAGTTGTGAGGGGTTTTGTTTTCTTGATATTGAAGTATAATTCATACTGAAAGTGTAATTGATCTTTTAGTTTCAAATTGTCTTCATTTTTTTTAATATTAAAGGCCTGTCATTTTTATATACTAGATTGTTAAGTGTTTCTCAAATCCTGATGCCACATTGTTCTTCATATAGTCCAGTTCTTGTATTAGTTGCTCAGTATATAGAATGAATACATATGGTGAAAAGATATAACCATGAAAAACACTCTTCTACACTTTAAGTCATGTTCTGTTTGAACAACTACTTCTTGAACTGTGTGTACTGGCTTCTCATGAGCAAAATTGTGTCTTCTGGAATTTCCATTCTTTTGTAATATGATCTGTAACTTATGATACTCTACCCAACTGAATGCTTTTCTATAGTCAGTAAAATACAAGCAAAGATCTTTCTAGTATTTTCTACTTTTAATGAAGATGTAATTTATTTCATTAGTGATGGCCTTCATTTCATTACTGCTTCTGAATTCAGTGTGAATTTATGGGTGTTCACTGTCAATGTACTCTACCTGCTGTTCTTTAATTCTCTCCAGCAACATGTTACTTTAATGTGCTATGAATAATTTTATTTAATGATTGCTACATTCTGTTGTATAATTTTTAAATTAGACACAAATATGAAACTATTTCTATTGTTGAGCAGGTAGCTGTCCAAATTTTTTGGCTTGCCTACTGAGTATGTCCAGGGCTGCATCTATGTGTTGAAACATTTCGACTGATATTGTGTCAATTCCTAGAGTTTATTTTTTACCAATGACTTCAATGCAGCTTGTATTTCTTCCTTTAGTACTAATGTTTCTCAATTATATGTTCTTCTGAAATAAGTAATTTAATATAGACTATATATTGTGTTTTGTACGTTTACACTGTATTCTTTCTATCTTCTTTCAAACCTTCTTATACCATTAAAATCCTCAAGCCTTGCAATTTGAGGCTTTAATCTTTTATTCAGTTCTTTGTGTTTTAGAAAGGCAGTGTATTCTTTTCTGATTTTCTAACTCCACATATTTGCACATTTCCTTATAATGCTTTGCTTTGTATTTTGGGGCTGCTCTTTGAAATCTTCAGTTTGATTCTATTTAGTAATTTTAACTTTCACTTTAGCTTCTCTATGTTCTAGACCAAGTTTCAGAGCTCCTTCTAACATATATTTTGACCTTGTCTTTCTTTCCTATCTTAATGTTCTTTTGCTTTCTTCATATATGTTATCCTAAGAAGCATGCCTAGGTATCAACTTTTGAAATAATGAGCCTTTTTAAGATCCTTTGAATAGAAGGAGAGCACTGTCTGACACAATGCAGAAGATGATGCCCTGTGATTGGAAGGCTCTCAAAATATGACTGGAGAAGACCTGCTTCCTCAAAGTAGAATCAATTTAAAGATATGAACAAAGTAAAGCTTTCAGCCAATTTTGCATGACGTGACTTACAATAAGGAGAAGCAGTTGAAACATCTATTAATAATTGGAATGTGGAATGTACAAAGGATAAACCTAGGAAAATGGGAAATTGTCAAAAAGGAAACAGAACTCATAAAGATAAGCATTGTTATTGTTGTTAAGTGACATTGAATTGAGTAATTCATAGAGAGCCTGTGAACAATATGCCAGAACTCTGTGCTATCCTGCATCATCCTCATTTTTCCAGACATGTTTGAATCCATTGATGCAGACTCATTGAGGGTTTTCCTCTCCTTTGCTGACCTCTGCACCTTTCCAAGTATGATGTCTTTTTGCAAGGAATAGCCTCTCTTAACAACATGTCAAGAATATGTGAGGTGAAACTTTATTAATTTATTCTAAAAGGAACATTCTGGTTTCACTTTCTCCCAACTTTTTTCTGTTTGTAGGATATTCAGCACTCTTCTCCAACACTTCAATTCAAATGTATCAATTCTTCCTCTTTAACCTTATCTGAAATGAATGTGTATTGGCTATTTTGAACTGGACTATCTACTTTGCTGGAAATGACAAATTGAAGAGGAATGGTGTCGTGTTCCTATGGTAAGTAAGAACATCTCAACATTTACCCAGCAATACAGTACTCTCAGTATAGAATAATATCCATATGAATACAAGAAGATCTGTTATTTCAATCCCAGAGGAACATGGTTCAAATCCACCAGATGCTCTGCTGGAGAAGGAGGTACAATCTCCGCCAGTACCAGTACACACACAAAATAATAATAATAAAAAATAAATAAAATTTAAGAAGATCTGTTATTGCACTTCACTGCTGTCAAATAGAGATGCTTCTTTGCAATTCTCATTTACTTAAAAAAAAGAATATTATATTTTACTTTAATAAAAATTTTACTGTTATTTTGCAGGAAATCACAGCCCTATATTTTTTAAACAATATTTTATTGAATTTTTTATTGATAGATTTGTGTGTATGCATGTGTGCATCATACACTGGTCCCCTTTTGTGTTCCTCCCACATGATTTTGAGTCTCTGAAAACCCACTGGTGGATTAGCTGTGAGTTTAAGCTGGTTCTGACTCTAAGACACACAATAACACCAACAGCATGGTCTTTGATAAAAATAAGTCTGTTTCTTACATGAATCTTCCCCTAGTACTCATAGTTCCACCATTCTATAGGATTTTGTATCCTACTTAATCAGTATCTCTTTTCTGTGATCCTGTCAGCAACAACTAGGGTAAAAGCTCAAGTTTGTTCACTTGATTCATTCAGTGGACTTTGCCTATGGATTCAACTTACATGAGAGGTTATAGTTTCCTACATGATTTCTTTATTGACCATGCAACACCTTGGCCAATTTCATTTTTCAAGCCTAGTTTTGTTGGTATTTTGGGTTGATTTTCTTTGTTTTGTTTTTGTGACATCATATCCTTCTTCTACTGCTCTTTTTCTCTGTTTCCAAGCTTATATTTCCTTTCAGGCTAGGCACAAAATTTCCTGCTTCCTGTTTGAAAAACAGATCTTAGTTTAGAGTAGAAATAAAGGCATTTCCTCAGCTCAAGCAATTGTTGAGATTATGCTCCTATCAACCGTAGGATTACATATCCAGCTTTGCACACTTCCCTAGATTCACTTCAGTGATTAACATGCATGTGGTTTTAAGAGAGAATATTTAACAGTGCCATTTAATAACAGTATTACAGTGTATAACACTTAAAACATTTTAAAATGAAAGCAAAACTCCATCAAGTAATTTTTTCTTTGAGGAATGTTATATTTTCAAATGCAGAATTTTTAAGTGGGGTTATAAAGCTTCACTTATGAAATCTTCAATAATTTTATATTACCAGTCTTAAATGTGAAAGGCTAAGAGCAGAATGAGCTGTGAATGTTTATGGGACTATAAGCCTACATTTGGAGAGATATCTGGAAGAGTATGAAGACATTGGTTACCACTTAACAATTCTTATTGTAAAATTCTAAAAGAATATTTCAAGTTCACAGGTCTCATTTATCTAGTTGAGTAACTTTAATTATATTATCAAAATTCTCCCTAAATATGTTATCAATATGAAATATTAATATTATTCAGAAGCTTTCAGAATAAAAACTTATAACTGAGAAAATGACTTAAGCAGGTATCTCAGGTGGGAGGTGATCCTGGTAAGCACAAGTGAAGGAGTGGAGAAAATGAAAGAAGAAAAGGAAGAAATCCAATAAAAGGTATATTAATAAATGAGCTAACTCCTGTAGACAAATGAGGTTGAATCCTGTGTAGGAAATTGTGAGAAATCCTCTTGACTTTTTGCCTTAGAATTGTCCCCTGAGATATGGAAAATCTGGGCAATTTATGTACCAAATATTCAATTTTATTCAGGGCTGTTCTGCACATGGGTTACCAAACTTCCAAATTCCTCAGGTAAAGAAGCAGAGGCTGTGAATGTTTTAAATAGAAATCTGTCTACTGCCATCTCATGTGAATTTAGGTGAGCGGAAAGGGCATGGTGGTACATCAACCGCATCTGCTGTATCCCATTAACCCACTTCTCCTCTATCCCCATCTTTAATATAATTCCCAATTAATAATTTTTAAAATGTTATATGTGCTCATATACTTATACATGTACATAATTATAATTTTGTTATCTCTTCTATACAAATGGAACCACATATATATTATTCTGAAATCTGCTTCTTTTTTTACTAAATAATATTTGTTAGATATCTTGATATATAGCTAATCTCCATTATGTACTGCAATGTAGAATTTCATAGACTGTTTGTGTACACATTCTTTTATGAAGACTGTTTGGTTATCTCATGCTGCTATAACAGACATACCATAAGTGATATCTTTAACAAATGGAAATTTATTCTCTCACAACATAAAAGGTTCTAAGTCTAAAATCAGAGTGCTGACTCTAGAGGAAGTTTCTTTGTCTGTCTCCAAAGGTGTACTCCACTCTTGGTTCTTCATTACTGGTGGTATTGAGATATTTCCGCCTCTGCTTATTTCTCTCTTCTTTTATCCTTTATAAGACAAAAGGTGATTGAGGTCACCTCCAGGGAAATTCCTCTTACATCAAACCAGGGTTGTGGCCAAGGGTGCTGCGCCAAACTCTAACCACTTTACAATTGTTTGGCTGATAATATTAAGATCACAACATAGATGATGATTACATCCTTACTACCTCTAATGTTGCCTCATTAACATTTTAGAGGTGAGGATTTATCTGTTGTTGTTGAGTGCTGTCAAGTTGGCTATAAGTACAGAGACCCTGTGAACAACAGATTGGAACATTGCCATTTCCTATGCCATCCTCAAGATCTGCCACGCTCAAGCTCATTACTGTAATCACTCTATCAGTCCCTCTCATTGACGGTCTTCCACTCCTTCTCTGACTTCCCACTTTTCCAAGCAACTTCAGTCTTTTCTTCATTTATCATGATGTTATGTATTGTTTCAATGTGGTGAGGATTTTCATTTTCTTAATGTTCAGATGTAATCCATTTTGAAGGCCATAGTATTTTATTTTCTCCAAGTCTTCAGCTTCTCAAGCAAGGTTTTTCCATCTGCTTAATGCAAGTTGTTTTATTTTATTATTTTATTTATGTATTGTGTGCTGTCAAATCAGTTCTAACTGGCACAGGAGGAGAATTCCCCTCCTTCTCCAGCAGAGCGTCTGGTGGATTCCAGCTGTGTGCCTTAGGGATTGCAGTGCAGCTTCTTGCCATAGACCACCAAAGCTCCATAATGCAAATTGTTAATGAGTCTTTCTCCAATCCTGGGCCCACATTTTTTTTCTTCATATTGTACAGCTTCTTGAATTATTTGCTCAGCATATAGATTGAATAGGTATGGAGAAAGGATTCAACACTGGATCATGTGTTTCCTGTTTTAAACCATGCAGCATCCTTTTGTTCTGTTTAAATGATTGCTTCTTTATCTGCCCATAGGTCTTCTATAAGCACAATTAAGTGTTCTGGGATTACCTTCTTATCAGTATTATCTGTAATTTATTGTGATCTGCATAGTCCAATGCTTTCTTGTAGGATCATTAATATATAGAATAATTACATAATACTGAGAATCCTGGTCTAGCCATGTTGACACATATTTGCGACTCATAGCGACCCTATGTACAACAGCCCTAAACCGTGCTCTCTCCTGTGCCAATCTCATTGCCTCTGACACACCCATCCCGAGTACTCCAGTCACTGAATCAATCCACCTCATAGAGGGTCTTCCCCTCCTGCGCTGTCCCTCCACCCTACCAAGCATGATGTCCCTCTCCAAAGACCTGTCTCTCCTTACATGTTGTCCGTATGTCAGACGAAGCCCCAGAATCTTTGCCTCCAAGGAGCAGCCTGGTTTAATCCTCTCTACGATGAATCTGTTTGTTTTTTTGGCAGTCCATGGTACATTCAATACTCTTCTCCAGCACCACAGCTCAAAGGAATCAATTTTCCTTCTATCCTTCCTAGCCATTGTCCAACTCTTTGATGCATAACAAGTGATTGCAAAAACCACGGCCTGTATCAGGTGGACCTTAGTCTCCAGAGAGACATTGTTGCTCTTGAGTATTTTGGAGAGGTCCCTAACCGCAGACTTTCCCATCACAATACGTTTTTTGATTTCCTGGCTACTGGTGCCAAGAGTGTTGACCATGGAGCCGAGCAAACTGAAGCTGTGAACAATCTCAATCTCTTCGCCATCCATCATGATGCTACTGATTGGTCCAATGGTGAGAATTTTGTGGGGGTACATAACTAAATTCATATAACAAAAGTGCAAGTATATTGTCCCTAAATTTTTTACTGTGACAAAAAGGCCACAAAATTAACATAAATACATGTGTGGCTCTGTATGCATCTGTTAAAATAATCTGTCATATTCGGGCGTGGGAGAAAGAAGAACGAACTGGGGAGGAGGGTAGAGAAAACAGTGCAACAATGAATGAATGAAAACCCAAAATCTCTGTAAATGTTCATTAAAACTAATAAAATTCAATAATAATTTAAAAAAATAATCTGTCATATAGAAATATTAAGTAGAATTACTGACTCAAACATATGCATATTTAAATTTTAGCTTGACTCAAATTAAATTGCCATTTTTAATAGACAATGTTGACTATCAGTAATTGCGTGTTTTGTGCCTAGCATCACATTAACTTCTAAACCATTTTCACTCAATAATACACTTGTATAATTTCACCAAAGATGACATTCAGATGGCCAAGAAAAACAAAAAATGCTAAATACTGGTAGCTATTAGAAAGAAGCAAATAAAAACAACAATGGGCTATCATTTTGTCCTAGCAACAGTGGCAAAATTTAGCAAGACCACAAAAAAACAAATGTTGGTGAGAATAAGAAAAATTTGGAACTCCCATGTGCTGCTGGTGGGAAACTAAAATTGTGCTACCACTATGAAAACCAGTTTGGTCTTTCCTTTAAAAGTTAAAAATAGAAAGATCATTTGATAGAGCATTTCCATTACTAAGTATACATGCTAACGAAGTAGGAGCTGTGACATGAACAGATCTACACACACCAATGTTTATTGCAGCATTACTCACAAAAGCAAAGTACAGAAACAACACAAGTGCCCATCAGCATATGAATAGGTAAAGAACCTATGGTCCATTCACATAAAGAAGCACTACACAACACTGAATATAAAGAAGAACTCATGGACAAATATTAGAGAATATCATGCTGTTGTTGTTGTTGACTACCATTGAGTTGAGGTTGCCTCATAGTGACTCTATGAACAAAAGACCCAATTCCTTTCCATAGTTAACATTGTTTCACCAAGTTCATAGAGTTTCCAGAGCCATGTACTTTAGGAAGTGGATGCCACTCCTGTTTCCCAACCTGTTTTATAACTGGGAGCTCCACCAAACACTGTCCACAATGGGAAACCATTATGGTATTTGATATCCCCACGGCACAAGGTTCAGCATCATAGCAAACCCAGGTTATCTCATATAGCACATTGACAGATAGTGATGTGCAAAGCAGAAGAATGTTCCTCCAGATATAACAGCACTAGTCTTATTTAGCAGTGGCTAAGTGTTGTCGAGTCGAATATGACTCACAGTAGGCTTTGCACAAAAGACCTGAAATCTGTTCTATACTTAACATCATTTCTGTCCATTTAAAGGAGAGATTGTAGGATTTCCAGAAGCATCTAGTTTAGGGAGTGGATGCCACTCCTACTTCCAACATGAATCATTCTGGAAGCTCATCAAACCACTCTACATAACGGGTAACCACTATGATATTTGACACAACTAAGGAATAGTGTTCAGCATCACGGCAACTCCAAGTTGTTCAGTACAGAGAACATCATACTAGGTGAAATAAGTCACTCACAAAAGGAAAAATGTGGTAAAGGCTTACTATATATATATAAAAAAAAGGCTAAAGAAAGGTTTACACACAGAATCATTTTAGTATGGTTACCAGAGGGGGTGGGGAAGGGAAATAAAAACATCAAGAAATAGCTAATAAACACCTATTAAGATGGGTGAAGAGAAAGGCAATATAGAACAAATAAATAGCCAGACATTGTGAGTATTTTAGTTAATGTTATAAGATAAAATGGGTGTGAATTATTGTCTAAAAACCCAATATCCTTTGTAAAATTACACTCAAATTACAATTGAAAAAGAATTAAAGTATATGAGTATCCATTTATTTATTTTTTGTTTTTCTGTGAGTATCCATTTCTATTCATTCTCATCATGTCTACCTATTATCAATAGTTAAAATGCTTGAAATGGAATGTGTGAAAAAATGCATATTATTTTTATTTATGCTTCTCTCATTAGCACAATTGGCAGATAAATTTGCTAAATTTTTTTTATTTTATCTTTTACTTATTTTACACCAGACTATCCTTCTTTCATTGATTTGTACAGGGTCTCTGTATAGTGTAGATACGTAGTATGTATACAGATAGGTACAATTTGGTACCATTACCCATTTGTCAATTTGTCACACTTGTGGTGACACTGTTTTGTTATAACACTATACAGAAGCTATACAACTGGTGTTTCGAAAACTACCCATGGTTGACAGATTTTAGTAAACCTTCTAGATTAGACTAGACAGACTTGGTAGAAAGGACTGAGAAGATACTTCTGAAAATTAGCCATCAAAACCCTATAATTCATAAACAGAAGATGGAAGAATGAATGGAAATAAATTCAGAGAAAGGTTTCAGTAGGTGTTGGAAGATGAGCTACCTAGGTTGGAAGACATTGAAAATGCACAAAGGTTACCACATTGAATATGAATATGCAAGATGGACAGTCCAAAAAGATGGAGCAAGAGCGGACATACGTAGTTAGGTTGTAATTGCATTGGGAAAGTCTGCTGCCAGAGACCTCTCCAAAGTGCTGAAGAGCAACCATGTCAGTCTGGAGATTAAGGTGCACCTGATTCAGGTCTTTGCAATTACTTGCTCTGCATCAGAAAGCTGGACAATGACTAGGGATGATTGAAGGAGAATTGATGCCTTTGAGCTGTGTTGCTGGAGAAGAGTATTGAATATACCATGGATTGCTAGGAGAACAAACAGGTTCTTTCTAGAGAGGGTGAGACCAAGCTGCTCCTTGGAGATTCTGAATCTCCGTCTGACATGTTTTGGACATGTTGCAAGATGGGACCAGTCCTTGGAGAGGGACACCATTCATGCTTGGGAGGGTGGAGGGACAGCACAAGGACACCCTCAATGAGATGGATTGATTCAGTGACTGAGGTAATGGGGTAGGTGTGTCAGAGACAATAAGATTGGCACAGGATAAGGCAGGGTTTAGGGCTGTTGTACACAGGTTCGCTATGAGTCACAGGCGACTTAGAGGCACATAACAACAACAAAACAACAGCAACAACAACAACAAGAAGTAGAGTGACCAGGAGTCAGACTTAACAGCATACTATTGTCATCAAAAGGTCTGAAATCAGATCTGGATTTGAGTGTTCTCATTCTCACCAGTATTTGTTGTTTGTTTTCCTGCTGAATTTTGTTATTGTTGTGAGGATATTTTTAAATTTTTTGTAAGATGCTCTGGTAGCTCAATGGTTACCCTTTGGCTGCTAATTAAAGAAAAGAGGTAGTAATCTGTTTATATAAAGATTATAGCTTAGGAAACCCAATGAGGCAGTTCCCTGTCATGCCGGGTCACAACAAGTAGGAATGAGATTTAGTGGTACCCACATTTTTAAAATAGTGATTAGAATAAATGATTATTAGTGTTCAATGCCTCAAATCTATTCTTGATATTATTTTTAAAATTAGGTAAGATTGACTCAAGGTAGTATTTTGGTTCTTGCAGACTTGTTATAATTTACTTTGACTTCAATTTGGACTTATACATAAGTAAATGAAGGCCTTTTCAGGTCAGTACTTGGCCTGGTTTTGACTGCTGACACTGATCTTCTCCCATTCTTTCCACAGATGTAGTCAGTTTGATTCCTGTGTAGTTCATCCAGTAAAATCCACGTGGAAAGTGATCATTTATGATTTCTTTAAAAAGGTGTTTGTCAGGAATAAATCACTTAACATACAAAATTCAATCATTCGATCTTCAGTCTCCTTTCTGTCACCAGGTTTGTAGTTTCCAACCACTAATTCACCTTCTTTGTTTTCAATGCTTCTTTTGCATTCCAGTCACCAACTATTATTAATGCATCTTGATTGCATGTCCGGTAAATTTTAGACTGCAAAAGTTAGTCGAATTCTAGACTGCAAAAGTTGGTAGAATTGTTTAATTCCTTCATCTTTCATTTTAGTTATTGGTGCATTATATTTTAATAACAATTGTATTGACAGGTCTGAGTCACATGTGTATGAATAGTATTCATCATTCGCAGTATTGTAAGTCAAAGTAGATCTTGAAATGGTTTTCTTAGCTATAAATGCAATACCATTCTTCCTCAATTTTCATTTTTAGCATAGTAGATCATATAATTTTCTGACTCAAAGTGGCTAATGTCAGTTTAACTCAGCACATTAATGCCTAGGATGTTGATTTTTATTCTTTCCATTTCATTTTTAAACAAACTTACAGTTTTCTTAGTTTCATACTTTCTAATTATTACAGTTTTAATACCTCTACCTGTGTTCCTCTTCTATTCATAGGGTTTTGAAGGCCTATTATTTCAGAAGTAGATGGCCAATCCTGCTTCCTAGTCTGTCTTTATGCAGGAGCTCCACTGAAACTTGTGATTCAGATGGCACTAGAAATAGCAATGGCATAGCTTCCAGCATCACAACAATACATAAATCACCACAGTACAGCAAACTGACAGACAAGCTTTGTACTTAATAAAAGCAAATGATAAACAAGCAAGCACACACACACCTAAGCTATAAAATAAGCAGCAACATGTCAATCACTCCCCAATGTAACAAACTGACAGATAGGTGTTGTACTTCTTACAGCAAATCACAGAAACAATCAGGCATACAAATAGCATGGTGCAGAACAGTCTTCCCTTGCTCCAGCTGAGGACTAGGACAGTGCAGTATGGTGGAGCCCGAATGGCTCCTAGAGGCCTTCTCACTGAGGCCCTGGTGACTGCAAAGTATAAACCCAAACACACGATTTAAACTAGTAGCTTAGGTACCTCCCAGTGTTTCTTCTTAACAATCTTTAACTCTTTTTTTTT
>NW_006399797.1:17462384-17463364 GCF_000299155.1 Elephantulus edwardii | reverse complement strand
CATTTTCAGTTTTTAATGAAGTTGTGTTAATATTTTACTCCTGCATCTTCTCAATTGTTTCTTCCTTATATTTGCTCTTTTCTTTTCCAACTTGGCGGGATTTAGCTTTACGTTCAAGGATCTTTTTTCTGTCTTTATCCAGCTTTAGCTTAGTGATAACCACCTTGCTGGGGTGAATGCCCACATGGACCGTTGTGCCATTAGCTTTTTCTCTCCGCACTCGTTCAATGTAGATGACCTATTTCTTCCTGTAAACCTGGACTACTTTGCCAATTTGCTGACCTTTATAGTGCCCTCGTACAACCTGAACTTCATCATCCTTTCGGATGGGCATGGACCGCATGTTGTATTTCTGCCTCAGCTCCTTGGACAGAGGAGAAGACATAATCTTCCTTCGAACCTGAGGGGGTGCATTGAAGTGCCTTTTGCGGTTTTTGCTCCGGTCAGAAGTCACAAAAGGATTGAACTTCATTTTGGCCGCTGCCGCTTCGGCGATGGCCACAGGAGGCAAAAGAGAGCAACAATCTTTTAACTCTTAAAGATTAAGATATCTCATATGCTGTGAATGTGACTCCAGTATGACCTTCCACAGAGCAGCAATCTTTAAAGATGATGATGGAAGAAGATGCTCAAAGATCAGATGAGTTGCGGGATAATATCAAGGACATTATTCTTGAAGAAATTGAGAGGGCATTAAAAAGTCAGGGGAGAAGGAAAAGACTAAAATAGATGTCAGAAGAGACTGAAAGTGGCACTAGAGCATGAAAAAGCCAAAGCTAGAGAAGAGATACTAATGTTAAAGAGACAAAAACAAAATTTCAAAGTGCAGCTCCAGAAGACAAAGTGGAGTATCATGATGAAATGTGCAAAGAGCTCGAGTCAGAGCTCTTTACTTAGCATTTCTCAAACTGAAAGAATGAAATACAAACCTCAAGTTACACTACTGAGAGATACTATGGGCACAATCTCTCTCTTTTTTT
>NW_006399797.1:17460108-17461404 GCF_000299155.1 Elephantulus edwardii | reverse complement strand
TGGATTATTTACCTTTATCTTATTGTAGTGTGGGCACAATTGTTTATGATCAAGGAAGCATCAAAATAAGATGGAAAGAATACCCAGAGTCACTATACCAAAAATAATCAGTTGACACTGATTCTTGAAATAGTCTTGAGATAGTTCAAGAATTAGTGTATGATAAAAAGCTAATGGTAATGAAGAAAGAAGTTCAAGCTGCACCAAAGACCCACTTGGTGGAGAGGAAAGAGTAAGTCCCACCTGGTACTCTGGGTAGATTTGCATTTGAATGGATTTGTAGACCCACATTGGACATTTGACTGAAGAGATACACATTTGAGAGAAGGACAGGCAGGAAAGGAGAGAAGGAAAAAGAAAGAGGCTGTTTTCTTAACACATGAACAAGCTTTTTGGGTTCTGAGACAATGTAAAGTTGGTGCCCATCAGCGTCTACGTTAGGACTTCAGATTGGAGGGAGTTGGTGAATATACTCACTTGTAGCGATGCCTGGCTCCACAGGCATGAAAGTGGGAGGAATAAAACGATGGAGAAACAGGCTGAACTTGGACATGTCCCTTCAGCCTTGTCCACCTACGTATCATGCACATATGTACATATTAGCAGGGAAATTGGCTTGAGGAGAAGGGAATCATGAAGACCAGTGGCTTGTTGACTTGACTCCATGTGGGGGTGAGGGCTAGGACCAACAAGTCTGGAACACGGGGTGAAGTCAGGACTCCTGAGTTTGTGGCTGATGCCCATTTGAAGCTAGCCACAGATGACTGGGGATGAGCTGACCAGAACTCAACCAGATGCTGTGAGCTAGGATTGCTTGCTGCATTCTTGTTCCGGACTTTGCTTATTGATGTAGATGTTTCAAGTTTCCAGGTTGAACAGAGGATTCTTCAGCAAAAAGTTGTTTACTTCTTCCCTCAGAATCCTATTTTGAATGTCATGGGCAAACCTGAAATTGGCTCTCTAAAAATGAGGCATGAAGAAGTTGCCTTACATGCTTTCACAAATGTAGCTATTAGTAAGATGATTGTAAAGGGGAATAACCCCACAGTATACATGGACAAAATAAAATGTAAATGAAAGATTATATAAAACGATGTACATCTATGGAACACAACATATATTAATGACAAAATTAATACAAATTCAAAAAAGAACATATTAAAAAAATTAAAATGGAAAAAAACAGGACCCATGAATTGATGTAATACCACTGACATATTTCAGTCAACAGCTGCAGTGGATGTGCACACCAGTCTATACCAGGAAATTTCAAAGAAAACTACCTTGCCAACTGAC
>NW_006399797.1:17457461-17458948 GCF_000299155.1 Elephantulus edwardii | reverse complement strand
CCTCATGATAGCTGGCAATAACATGGAAATTGTCAACAATTTCATCTTGTTTGGATCCATAACCAATACTTTTGGTACCAGCAGTCAAAAAATTAAAAGATATATTGTACTGGGAAAAGTTGGCTGTCAGGGACCTCTCAAAAGTACTCAGGTCATTGAAATGAAAAATAAACAACCTAAATTTTAAAAAAAAAAGTACTCAGGGACAATAATGTCGGTTGTAAAGACTAAGGTGTGCCTTATTTTCCCTAGGATCTTTTCAATCACTTGTTATGCATCTATCTGAGAGCTGCATAATGAGTATGGATGACAGAAGAATTGGTGCATTTGAGTTTTGATGTTAGAGAAGAGTACTGAATAGCCCATCGATTGCCAAAAGAACAAATAGGCAGAGAGAGTTCAGTCAGAGTGCTCCTTAGAGACAAGATTGGTGAAGCTTCATCTCACGTGCTTTGTCAAATTGCTAAGAAGGGCTATTCCTTGGGAAGGGACATTGTGTTGGGAAAGGTAGAGAGTCAGCAAAGGAGAGGAAGGAAGACTCTCAATGAGATGGATTGACAGAGTGACTGCAGCAACGGGATTAAGTTTCAGAGATGATGATGGCACAGGATAGAATAGGGTTCAAATTTGTTGTTCATAGGATTGCTATGAATTATACTTGATGGCATCTAACAGTATTACCAGAGCAAAGAAAAGGAAAATTACTAATTATAACATTATTTTCAGTTAAATGAATCTTTAAATTTCTAAAAATATAACAAATATTTGCTTAAAAGTTGAATGGAATTTTACATTTTTTATGGAAATTAGTATTATATAGCATTTTTTATGACAGAAGAGATAAAATTATGGTTCCATAAGATCAACTCTTCTACTAGACATATCTTAAAAGAAGAAAGAACAATCTAAACCTAAACAAATCTGTCTCTACATTTTGCTACCAAAAGTTATCTAAAGCTGGCTGGCAAAATCTTATTTTAATTCAAAAGAATTTTCTTGAAAAAACTTACTTACATTTCTCCTGTTTTTACCATCTACTCTTATTAATTTGATGTATTTGATAGGGTTTAAATAATATATGCAAAGTAAAAGATGTTACATAAAAGATGCATGCTTTCTGTGAATGTTTATTTGTAAAGAAAAAAGATCCCAAATCTGAAAAGATATTGTATAATTTTTTTTTCATCTGAATACTCATTTGGTAAAAGAGGATGATAACGCTAAATGAATTACTATAAAAAGAAATATTAATTAAAAATACAGAGTAATTTCTTTACAAGAAATATTAATTAAAAATACAGAGTAATTTCTTTACTCTTTATTTTCTCTAGTTAAAGGTTAAATTAAAGCTAAGAAAGAGTTCGACTACTTTTGTTTACAGCAAAGTGAAAAATAATGGTTTTCTTGCTGCTTCTTTTAACTTCTTATTAGAAGTTATCATGGAAAATGCATAGCCTAGCATATTAATAGGTAATAAATCTTACCAA